>NC_090185.1:981187-991187 GCF_024679245.1 Pseudorasbora parva
CACTTTTTTTGTCATTCCAATTAAAATAATTATGATTGAAAGATTCAGTGGACTGTTTACATGAGACGTTATCTAAACCGAGCTGACTTTCAATCGCAATCATCACAGAGCAGTTTGTCTGCCGCTTCAGAAACGTCGACGCTTCTCTCCAGCAGCTGAATGTGTTCACGGATGCCATAGCAACTCTCAACAGCCACCAGGACTTACACGGTTTTATAAAAGCTATTTATTTGTTGTAAAGTGTAATAATCATCTCAGAAAAAATAAATTCTTCTGTCAGGCGCAGTTAAAGTAAAAAGTGCCTGGGACAAACGCTGTCAATATGAGAGGATGTAGCCAGGCTATGTCTGTCATTATGCCAACATTATCTTCATACGTTCTTAAGAAATAAAAAGTTTACCCCTCAGAAAAATAAACTTTCCTCTCAACATTATAGCCGCGTTTGAGCGCGGCGCGCAGTCAGTAGTGAAGGCGCGCGCTGTGTATCACGTCATATAAGGACGCACACTGAAAAGTAATCCGGTCAGGTCGTTTAACATGGTTACATTTTTCATGAAAAGGTTTATCCCACCCCTCTCAAACTGATTACAATTTCATTCGGTTTGGGCATTTTTATTCAGATTGAGGTGTGTATATGGAGCATTTTCATTTGGATTGGACTTTTAAACCGATTATAGTGCTCCATGTAAACGCACTGAAGCTTCACAATGATAGTATTTTTCTTATTATTTTATGGATTATATTTATTTTATTTTTCCTTAAGAGTTCAGGAGTCTGCCCATCTGTGCCCACCACAGCATGTTGAAATGCAAAAGAAATTCATTTTGCACTTTATTGTGTAGGCCTACTGTATTTTTTATTGCAATAAATCTATCCCAACTATTGTTAAAGAAAACAAGAAGGCATGTGGTTTAAAAGATGGCAAGTAAAAAAAAAAAGCACATCGGTATGCAATACAGTTTCATTATTGTTATTATCCAGAGTGGCTTACTATAAATAATTTGTGCGACCAAATCATGTTTTGTGCCAGTAACTGAAAAAGTTAGTAGCACAAGTGCCACCAGTGGAAAAGGTTAGTGTAGTTCCCTGTGGCGGCTTCACAGTAAGGTGACCCTTACAGAAATATCTGCATTTGTGTTTTGAAGATGAATGAAGGGCCACGGGTTTGGAACGACATGAGGAATTAATGAGGGAATTTATATTTTTGGGTAAACTAACCCTTTTAAAAAATGCATACATATGTTTGTAATGAATTGTTAAATGCAATGCTTTTTGCGCTGTCTAATAAAAAAATAATCCAATGCACAAACAATCAAATGTGTGTAAAACATGGTGTTGAGTCGACGTTTCAAACATCGAAGACGTGTAGATGTTGTGTGTTACTGACTGAAAGTGTGCGGTTCTGCAGGACGTGTGTTTACACGAGTTCATGAGGGCGTGGCCAGAGACGCTGCGTTCTGATTGGTTCTCACCATCACAGCGGCGCCGAAAACGAGTCACACGGGACGAGATCAGACAGGTCTGAGGAATGAGATGCATAAACTTCATAACTCACAGGCTGATCTACACAAATACATCCATGAAAACACGCAAGAGTGTGTGTGTGCGGTCGAGGGAAAAGACCAGGGGGTCACGGGGGTCAGGGTCAAAGGTCATGAGAGTGAACTGAACCACTGTGAGACGATACCAAACATCACAGTGCCAATCAAAACCACGACGTCCAGAGCTTGATTCAATCATTTCAGTGAGAAATCAGAGGAAACTTGCGTCAGAACAGCTACACTCCTTTGATACAGGAAACATGTCTCTCTCTCACACACACACACACACACACAGGCAAACATGAATAGTGATGAAAGCCAGAGTATTAAACGTCTCAGATGAATATTGACGGAGTAATCAGTGTTCTGTAGAGGAGGCTCAATGCCAGTGTCCACCTGAGATCTGGAGCCGGATTACAGCGCTGTAAAGATGACTTTAGAAAGATGGCAGCTTCATGATTTTATTCTCACACAGAGATTGGCAGATCTATTCCTGAAATCTGTTGACTTTATCAATCTGAGTGTCATTATATGCCAACGGTGAGCGCTCAAACATGGGGGATAAGCACTTCTGGTGTGCTTTTTCCTTAAGTTTGAGTGCCTGTAACTCCAGAAGTATTACAGATATCTTAATATGCTTTTGGATTCTGGTTCTTAATAAACTTTCCTTTTGGTGTTTTAACTTTAAAGGCCCTCGATGGTTCAATCCCAGAGATATGGACATCTCAATGCGGCTCTGTGAGTAAAATGGTGAAGTTCAGTGGTCGGAAACCAAATATGGGTCACTGTACACACACAACTCAAACATTTATATTTAAAGAGGAATATCTGAAGAACAAATAATGTTGAAACTATAAATGTCTTTTGTTTTTCTATCAGCTCAATTGGATAGACTGTACCCCTCTGAGTGACATAAATGTTCCTTTTCCAAAGTTTGCGTACCTGTAACTCAAAAAGTATCTAAGATATCTCAATATTCTTCTGGATTCTCATTTGTAACAAACTTTTCTTATGAAATCTTAATATTTAGGGCTCTGTTTGGTTCAGTCCCAGAGATATGGGACTCTCAAAGCGGCTCTATGATCAAAATGTTGAATTGTACTCATTATAACTGGTCAAGAACCAAATGTAGGTAACTTATTAAACATCTGATAGTTATTGTGTCTGAAGAATAAATAACACTGAGCGGTATCTTGTTGCCCTCGATCAATGTAACACACCTCTCTGAGTGCCAAAAACAAACATTTTCCCCAAGTTTACATGTCATAACCCAAGAAGTGTTAAAGATATCCTAATGTCCTTTCAGGGTCTTGTTCTTATCAAACTTTCCTTTTGGAATCTGAACCTTTAAGGCTCTGTTTGGCTCAGTCTCAGAGATATAGGGATGTCAATGCAGTGACACGTAGATATGATTCTGCGTATTTGAACTCAAGAACAGAATCCCTTCTCCCAAATATCCCTGAAACTGATTCAAATGTAGATTCTTATAAAAGCCAGTTCATGTGCCTCAACTGGGCCATTTTCAGTGGATTTTTGGGACTTGAGTTATGTTATATGGCATTCTTCTGATGGAGGGAATCAAGATATATTTCTGGTTTCAACGTTATTTATTCTTCAGACATTCCTCTTTAAATGTAACAAATATCAGCTGTCTGCAAAGTCCCCCTCGTTCGGTTTTCAATCACTGAAAATGGGTGAAATTCAACATTTTGATCATAGAGCCGCTTTGAGAGTCCCCATATCTCTGGGACTGAACCAAACAGAACCCTAAATATTAAGATTTCATGAGAAAAGTTTGTTACGAATGAGAATCCAGAAGAATATTGAGATATCTTAGATACTTTTTGAGTTACAGGTACGCAAACTTTGGAAAAGGAACATTTATGTCACTCAGAGGGGTATAGTCTATGGAACTGAGCTGATAGAAAAACACAAGATGCAATTCTAGTTTCAACTTTGTGTTCTTCAGATATTCCTCTTTAAATATGAATACGTATCAACTGTGTGCAAAGTTGGTTTCTGACCATTGATAATGTGCACATTTGACCATTTTACTCACAGAGCCGCATTGAGATGTCCATATCTCTGGGATTGAACCATCGAGGGCCTTTAAAGTTAAAACACCAAAAGGAAAGTTTATTAAGAACCAGAATCCAAAAGCATATTAAGATATCTGTAATACTTCTGGAGTTACAGGCACTCAAACTTAAGGAAAAAGCACACCAGAAGTGCTTATCCCCCATGTTTGAGCGCTCACCGTTGGCATATAATGACACACAGATTGATAAAGTCAACAGATTTCAGGAATAGATCTGCCAATCTCAGTGTGAGAATAAAATCATGAAGCTGCCGTCTTTCTAAAGTCATCTTTACAGCGCTGTAATCCGGCTCCAGATCTCAGGTGGACACTGGCATTGAGCCTCCTCTACAGAACACTGATTACTCCGTCAATATTCATCTGAGACCAATCATATTCTGGCTTTCTGCACGGTTTATGTTTGTCTTTGTGTGGAAAAAATATTTTAAAAAATCTAAAATTTGAGCCAAGGAAGTTTCCAAAAAGTGGTCGATTTGACAACAGAATGATCCAAGTATAATTTCTGATTTTCGCTTTAGATTCTAAACAGCAGAACCGATGAGAGTGTGTGTGTGTGTGTGTGTGTGTGTGTGTGTGTGTGTGTGTGTGTGTGTGTGTGTAAAGTATGGTGAAGTGTTTAGCACTTTCGTTCAGTTGAATGCAACAGTTCACAGTTAAGCTGCTTAATTCAGCACTAAATCCTGTTCAAGACATTTTCTGTGTTAACTCTAAACCTCCAGGACACACACACACACACACACACACACACACACACACACACATCAATAACCTGTCTGACCGTAATTGATTGGCTATTAGTCAATATCTTTAACATGTGACATAACCCAATCATCTTTTACATTCACTTTATAAATATCACACACATTTTCCAGCTTTCAAGTTATTAACTAAAAATATATACCGATTACAAATCATTATTCAAAATAAAGCTGAAACTTGAAATTAAAAGTTTAGTCTTGGCAGCTAATATAAAATACAATAGGGATAGATATAAAAATATTAAATTAAAATAATTTATAACGTAGAACATTTAAAAAATGAAAACTAACAACAACAAATAATAATATATAAATAACGGGAAATTTGTAAATGTTAAATAATGCATGTTATGCGTTTATTATGAATGTATTTACATTAATATTATTTTATATTTGTTCATCATAAACTACAGTGAAAACACCAAATGATCATGTTTCTACAGCTGTATGTTTATGCGGCGGACTGACCCGAGTCCGGAGCCGGTCCAGATGCGCCGCCGCCGCCGCCGCCGCCGCAGGTGTTGCTGTGGTTCTGTCGGATCTCTCTGAAGAACACGGTGGTCTCCTTCAGGTTCTTCTTCAGGAACACGCTGTGTCTGTTATAGTGGCTGAAGGCTCGGGTCAGATCTCGGAGCAGCGGTCCTGCTTTCTGCGGGTTCTCCATCCTGATCCTGGACCAGAACCCGGGACGACGCGTGTGTGTGTCACATATCCATCCAAACGCGTCCGAACGAGCCAACACAACAACAACAACACTAGTGTGTGTGTGTGTGTGTGTGTCAGTAACACACACTCGGGCGGACCGGAGGCCGAACCGGGTCGCTGGTTCTGGTTCGCGGCTGTTCTGCAGCTCTTCCCCCGCCTTTCATCGATAATCCCGGTGTTTGTGTTGGCTCGGCCCGGGAATGTTTCACTTTTCAGCCTCAAAACGGGAGTTTTTCCGCTGCCAGCCGCTGCTGCTGCTCGTCCATTTGGAGAGAAGGACGTTCTGTGGGCGGGGCGCGGCGCGACTGGTGCATTCTGGGAGATGTAGTTCGCTCAGCGCAGCTAGCCCACTGATCAAACGGAGCTACTTATGCCGCCTTCACGTGCTATCGGAAATGGGATAATTCCCACTTCTGAAGTCGTGATTCCGAGCTCATGCCATTGAAATTTTTAAATGAGAGGGTGTTCATGTGCAATTTTTACCTAGTAAACTCGTATTTACAATAATTTCGATAGCACTGCGAAGGCAGCATTAAAACGTTATTATTTATGGGATATAAGTAGATTTCTGCCATATAAGAAAAACGTGCTCTGGTAAATCTTAAAGGCACAATATGTAAGATTAAAATATCCAATAGAACAATTTTGTTCCAAGAATGTTTAAATCCAGAGAAATCAGAGATTTTATCCAGGGCACGGCCCGTGTGTGTGTGTGTGTGTGTGTGTGTCGCCCATCAGTGACATCATCATCACTCCGTTATTGTGTAGTAACCAGTGTTGTGCAAGTTACTTCCAAACTGTAATATATTATAGATTACTTATTACTGCTAAAGTAATTCTTTACATTACAATATTACTGTCTCAGAATTGTAATGCGTTACATTACTCCTGTATTACTTTTGAGTTACTTTCACCAAAATAACTACAGAAGTAGCTCTTAACATGCTAAGATGTAGACTACCACAGAGCATCTTACATCCAGTAGAAGGAGATATGATGAAGAATAATGACCCTGGGCCATCCAGGCTAACGATAGAGGATCGGCTCAAGACGTGCAAGAAATCACGACAGACAGAATCACAAACGACCCAATTCTGTTAGTATTGCAGAGGTAAAGTGATTATCTGGCAATATCTGGGAATAGCTTCTGTTCATAGACACAACAGAACTGTGTAAACTCTAAGTTCTGACAATATGCGCATTTGTTCTTTTCTTATTGTTGAGACATCGATAGTTATTTCGGTTTTAGACAAAGGTTGCATTTGACTGCATTATATATCACAAGCCTACACACACACCGTGAATGACAGCTCGTCAGTAAATGCGCGCTCTGTGCGGCCAAGCAGATTTTAGTTTCAGTTTAAAATTAGCCTATTATCCTTAATGAAAAACACAACACAATGACAAACGCCCTTTATAGGCGCTTTTACATTTCACTTTGAAACCAAATCTTCCGCGATCATCTGTCCGCTCAAGATCTGACTCCTGCTGCGACGCTCGTATCTTAGCAGACATCTTCAGTTTTTATTTGAAAGGCCTGTTCTCTAACTGAACTAAATTACTGTATTACTATAAAAAATCAAATCCACGGTGTGCAGAAGTCTTGGGTAACGCAAGCGTTACTGAAAATGTACCGAGTAAAATATTACAGAAAATTCATTAGTAATGCCCTACACTAATGCGTTACAGCAAAAAGTAATAAGTTACTGTAATGTATTACATTTGTAATGCGTTACTCCCAACACTGGTAGTAACCATGGCAACACTATCGCCGCTTTAATATCTGATGTGTTTTATTAGACACTGTTTGGATCATTGATGGACAGAAACTAATGATTGTCCTCCAGCTCAGCACAGTTAGTCTTATTGTTTAAATCTGCTGTTGGTGATTTACCGCTCAGAGTGCCGTGTGTTACCGCCTGATATGATCTCGCTCACTGCAGTGTCAACAAGAGTCTCATAGTAGCGTTATAACATCACTTTAACACACTCACATGTGTGTGAGAGGATAAAACACAGCTGCCTTACACACACACACACAAAAGAAGTGGAAGCGGCAGAATCTAAGCTCCGCCCTCTCAAGAGTCAAGACACGCCCCTTTGCTGAATACTTACATACCATGCCTTTAAATATGATTTTCTATGTGTCTTAATTTCAACTTTTAATTCATAACTTTGATTTATATATTAATATATATGCGCTTAAACTCCGGGACCATCTTTGGGGATTTCCGCCTGGATTTGGCCGACCCAAATTGAAAAGTCTCACACACACACACACACACACACACACACACACACACACACACACACACACACACACACACACACACACACACACACACACACACACACACACACAGTGGTCTAGGTTCATAATGGTGGTGTCATTTTACAGGAAACCCTTTAAAGTTACACAAAACACTGCTAAAAGTGATGAACATGTGAGTATATGTTGTCTAAGCTGTAATAACCCCCCAAAATTAGGCACTTTTTGATTGATTTATTTTATATAATAATTATTTGTGAAAGTGTGTACCCTATGTGCTCTAGGACCCTGCAGACGGTTTGGGCTGCTTCCACTAAACTCCAGAAAATAGAGGAAAAAAGAAGTTTATCAATCAGTCATCTGTATTTCTATCGCTCTTCTCCAGCGGCGATTGTGTCAGAGCAGCTTCAGTGTTAAACAGGACAATACTGCAGCAGAATTAGATTTGGCTGTACAGTCGTTCTGGAGAAAACAGTGATGTTATCAGCTTATTTTAATTTATCACAGAGAGACGATGCTGGCAGATCAGGATTAGAGTTTATAGAATTAAAGAAGACCTCATTCATTAATGTTATTTGTATATTTAGTTGAATAACTCTGATCATAATGTTAGTGTCCCCAACTGAGCAAGCCAAGCCAAAGGCGACCAAAGGAACCGAAACTCCATCAGGGCATGATGGAGAAAAATAAACCTTAGAGAAACCAGACTCAGTTCTCCTCTGGCCTATTAACACACAGCGGAGGATTGTTATTCTGGACACCGCACAGGTCAGAGGTCAGATTAGATAGGAACAGTTTGTCTGTGTGATGATGATGACAGATTTACTCAAAGGTCCACAGAGTTTAAGTGGTTATAATATATATATATATATATATATATATATATATATATATATATATATATATATATATATATATATATATATATATATATATATATATTATTATAATTATTTTATTTTTTATTTTTTTACATCTCCATTGATTGTATTCTGGCGACCTCTAGTGGTCAAAGCCAACACTCAAAATAAATCACTGTTGTCCATTTATGTGAATATTTATTTAATGCATGATGTGTTCGCATCTTTGCAAGTCAATACATTACAACCATATATAATATATTGGGTTGTAATGTATTGACTTGCAAAGATCATAAAATGAGGAGTGGTGTGTATGTGTGTGTGTGTGTGTGTGTGTGTGTGTGTGTGTGTGTGTGTGTGTGTGTGTAACATTATTTACCAACTCTACTCATCATCAGGTGGTGCTGCACATTGGGGGTGGTTGAGGAGATTCCTCTCTTCTATATGTAAAGCGCTTTGGGTGTCCATAAAAGCGCTATATAAATGTAATGAATTATTATTATTATTATTACTTATAAAATGAATTAAATTTAAGTGGGGACATTTAGGCCTGTGTTATATTTTTCCATAATAAATGGTGAATTTCCCTTTAATCCCCCTGGTTGAGTATTAGTGATGAAGGTTTCCGCAGTGTTAGCGCCCTCGAGTGGAGAAGTTGATTTATACAGCACTTATAACGCTACAATACAGAAAGTGCTTTACACAATAATAACAATAAAAACAATCAGTGAAAAACATAATGAACAGCTACACACACACACACACACACACACACACACACACACACACACACACACACACACACACACACTGACACACAAAGTATATTTTCTTGGATACGACATTTATAAACAGACACACATATATAATCTGCCAATGGGGTGAGAAAAATAATCTTAATTCAAACAGAAAACAAGATTATTTTTCTCACCCCATTGGCAGATTATTTATCTTATTTTAAGCAAAAACTCTCTTCATTTTGAGCTATTTTCCCCCAAAACAAGACAATTACTTTTGCTTGTCTAGTAAATACTTCTTGTTTAAAGAATGTTTAGATGTTTGGACTCGAAACAAGACAAAAATACTGAGGAAGAAGAGCTTTTACTGCGGTGGATTCAGATTCTAATATCAATTGGCAAACTATTCCCTAATTTCGGAGCTCTCACTGTTCTCTCCTTTTGTTTTATATCTAAAGATAAACTCAGACATATCCCGCTTCATAAGGCTTCATAAGAAGCTCAGTTAAATATATAAATAATAATATAAGTGCCAAACCTTTCAAAGCTTTATACGTCATCAATAAACTCTTCTAATCAACACTTTGTTCACGTCAGTAATCTGGCTGCAGCATTTTTCAATAATTGTAAACGTGATAAAGTGCGATTGTTCAAAGAAAATAACTATATTATAATAATCAAGAACGCTTATCAATAGCAGATGAATTGCATACAATGTGTTTAGACACGCCCACTCGTCGACGATTCCTAGCGCGAGGGCGGGGCTTACCGTAAGAGACACGCCCACCGAGCGGCACCCCGCCCACACGCGACTGTAGTCTGGGGCGATCAACGCACGCAGCTCATTGCACTGCACGCGGTCATGAGCGCTCGTTACCCGTGATATCTGCGCGTGTTCAGCGGCTCATGGAGGGGGACGGGACCGGGAGCGGGTCCGCGCGGGCTCCGGTAAAGCGTCAGGCGGTGAAGAGGCACCACCACAAACACAACATCAAACACCGGTATGAGTTCCTGCAGACCCTCGGGAAGGGC
>NC_090185.1:996187-1128687 GCF_024679245.1 Pseudorasbora parva
TAGAGTGTTCTCTGAGCGTTACTCTAGAGTGTTCTCTGAGCGTTACTCTAGAGTGTTCTCTGAGCGTTACTCTGGAGCGTTCTCCGAGCGTTACTCTAGAGTGTTCTCTGAGCGTTACTCTAGAGTGTTCTCTGAGCGTTACTCTAGAGTGTTCTCTGAGCGTTACTCTAGAGTGTTCTCTGAGCGTTACTCTAGAGCGTCCTCTGAGCGTTACTCTAGAGTGTTCTCTGAGCGTTACTCTTGAGCGTTCTCTGAGCGTTACTCTAGAGTGTTCTCTGAGCGTTACTCTAGAGTGTTCTCTGAGCGTTACTCTAGAGCGTTCTCTGAGCGTTACTCTAGAGCGTTCTCTGAGCGTTACTCTAGAGCGTTCTCTGAGCGTTACTCTAGAGTGTTCTCTGAGCGTTACTCTAGAGCGTTCTCTGAGCGTTACTCTAGAGCGTCCTCTGAGCGTTACTCTAGAGTGTTCTCTGAGCGTTACTCTTGAGCGTTCTCTGAGCGTTACTCTTGAGCGTTCTCTGAGCGTTACTCTAGAGCGTTCTCTGAGCGTTACTCTAGAGCGTTCTCTGAGCGTTACTCTAGAGTGTTCTCTGAGCGTTACTCTAGAGCGTTCTCTGAGCGTTACTCTAGAGTGTTCTCTGAGCGTTACTCTAGAGTGTTCTCTGAGCGTTACTCTAGAGCGTCCTCTGAGCGTTACTCTAGAGCGTCCTCTGAGCGTTACTCTAGAGCGTCCTCTGAGCGTTACTCTAGAGCGTCCTCTGAGCGTTACTCTAGAGCGTTCTCTGAGCGTTACTCTAGAGCGTTCTCTGAGCGTTACTCTAGGGTGTTCTCTGAGCGTTACTCTAGAGTGTTCTCTGAGCGTTACTCTAGAGCGTCCTCTGAGCGTTACTCTAGTGTTCTCTGAGCGTTACTCTAGAGTGTTCTCTGAGCGTTACTCTAGAGCGTCCTCTGAGCGTTACTCTAGAGCGTCCTCTGAGCGTTACTCTAGAGCGTTCTCTGAGCGTTACTCTAGTGTGTTCTCTGAGCGTTACTCTAGAGTGTTCTGTGAGCCTTACTCTAGAGTGTTCTGTGAGCCTTACTCTAGAGTGTTCTGTGAGCGTTACTCTAGAGTGTTCTCTGAGCGTTACTCTAGAGTGTCCTCTGAGCGTTACTCTAGAGTGTTCTCTGAGCGTTACTCTAGAGTGTTCTGTGAGCGTTACTCTAGAGTGTTCTGTGAGCGTTACTCTAGAGTGTTCTCTGAGCGTTACTCTAGAGGGTCCTCTGAGCGTTACTCTAGTGTTCTCTGAGCGTTACTCTAGAGGGTCCTCTGAGTGTTACTCTAGTGTTCTCTGAGCGTTACTCTAGAGTGTCCTCTGAGCGTTACTCTAGAGTGTTCTCTGAGCGTTACTCTAGAGTGTCCTCTGAGCGTTACTCTAGAGTGTTCTCTGAGCGTTAATCTAGAGCGTCCTCTGAGCGTTACTCTAGAGTGTTCTCTGAGCGTTACTCTAGAGCGTCCTCTGAGCGTTACTCTAGAGCGTCCTCTGAGCGTTACTCTAGAGCGTCCTCTGAGCGTTACTCTAGAGCGTCCTCTGAGCGTTACTCTAGAGCGTCCTCTGAGCGTTACTCTAGAGCGTCCTCTGAGCGTTACTCTAGAGTGTTCTCTGAGCGTTACTCTAGAGCGTTCTCTGAGCGTTACTCTAGAGCGTTCTCTGAGCGTTACTCTAGAGTGTTCTCTGAGCGTTACTCCTAGAGTGTTCTCTGAGCGGTACTCTAGAGCGTCCTCTGAGCGTTACTCTAGAGCGTCCTCTGAGCGTTACTCTAGAGTGTTCTCTGAGCGTTACTCTAGAGTGTTCTCTGAGCGTTACTCTAGAGCGTTCTCTGAGCGTTACTCTAGAGTGTTCTCTGAGCGTTACTCCTAGAGTGTTCTCTGAGCGGTACTCTAGAGTGTTCTCTGAGCGGTACTCTAGAGCGTCCTCTGAGCGTTACTCTAGAGCGTCCTCTGAGCGTTACTCTAGAGCGTCCTCTGAGCGTTACTCTAGAGCGTTCTCTGAGCGTTACTCTAGGGTGTTCTCTGAGCGTTACTCTAGGGTGTTCTCTGAGCGTTACTCTAGAGTGTTCTCTGAGCGTTACTCTAGAGTGTTCTCTGAGCGTTACTCTAGAGCGTCCTCTGAGCGTTACTCTAGTGTTCTCTGAGCGTTACTCTAGAGTGTTCTCTGAGCGTTACTCTAGAGCGTCCTCTGAGCGTTACTCTAGAGCGTTCTCTGAGCGTTACTCTAGAGTGTTCTGTGAGCCTTACTCTAGAGTGTTCTGTGAGCGTTACTCTAGAGTGTTCTGTGAGCGTTACTCTAGAGTGTTCTCTGAGCGTTACTCTAGAGTGTCCTCTGAGCGTTACTCTAGAGTGTTCTCTGAGCGTTACTCTAGAGTGTTCTGTGAGCGTTACTCTAGAGTGTTCTGTGAGCGTTACTCTAGAGTGTTCTCTGAGCGTTACTCTAGAGTGTCCTCTGAGCGTTACTCTAGTGTTCTCTGAGCGTTACTCTAGAGGGTCCTCTGAGCGTTACTCTAGTGTTCTCTGAGCGTTACTCTAGAGTGTCCTCTGAGCGTTACTCTAGAGTGTCCTCTGAGCGTTACTCTAGAGTGTTCTCTGAGCGTTACTCTAGAGTGTCCTCTGAGCGTTACTCTAGAGTGTTCTCTGAGCGTTAATCTAGAGCGTCCTCTGAGCGTTACTCTAGAGTGTTCTCTGAGCGTTACTCTAGAGCGTCCTCTGAGCGTTACTCTAGAGCGTCCTCTGAGCGTTACTCTAGAGCGTCCTCTGAGCGTTACTCTAGAGCGTCCTCTGAGCGTTACTCTAGAGTGTTCTCTGAGCGTTACTCTAGAGTGTTCTCTGAGCGTTACTCTAGAGCGTTCTCTGAGCGTTACTCTAGAGTGTTCTCTGAGCGTTACTCCTAGAGTGTTCTCTGAGCGGTACTCTAGAGTGTTCTCTGAGCGGTACTCTAGAGTGTTCTCTGAGCGGTACTCTAGAGTGTCCTCTGAGCGTTACTCTAGAGCGTCCTCTGAGCGGTACTCTAGAGTGTTCTCTGAGCGTTACTCTAGAGTGTTCTCTGAGCGTTACTCTAGAGCGTCCTCTGAGTGTTACTCTAGAGTGTTCTCTGAGCGTTACTCTAGAGTGTTCTCTGAGCGTTACTCTAGAGTGTTCTGTGAGCGTTACTCTAGAGCGTCCTCTGAGCGTTACTCTAGAGCGTCCTCTGAGCGTTACTCTAGAGCGTCCTCTGAGCGTTACTCTAGAGCGTTCTCTGAGCGTTACTCTAGAGCGTTCTCTGAGCGTTACTCTAGAGTGTTCTCTGAGCGTTACTCTAGAGTGTTCTCTGAGCGTTACTCTAGAGTGTCCTCTGAGCGTTACTCTAGAGTGTCCTCTGAGCGTTACTCTAGAGTGTTCTCTGAGCGTTACTCTAGAGTGTTCTCTGAGCGTTACTCTAGAGTGTTCTCTGAGCGTTACTCTAGAGTGTTCTCTGAGCGTTACTCTAGAGTGTTCTCTGAGCGTTACTCTAGAGCGTCCTCTGAGCGTTACTCTAGAGTGTTCTCTGAGCGATACTCTAGAGTGTCCTCTGAGCGTTACTCTAGAGTGTTCTCTGAGCGATACTCTAGAGTGTTCTCTGAGCGTTACTCTAGAGCGTCCTCTGAGCGTTACTCTAGTGTGTTCTCTGAGCGTTACTCTAGAGTGTCCTCTGAGCGTTACTCTAGAGTGTCCTCTGAGCGTTACTCTAGAGGGTTCTCCGAGCGTTACTCTAGAGGGTTCTCCGAGCGTTACTCTAGAGTGTTCTCCGAGCGTTACTCTAGAGTGTTCTCCGAGCGTTACTCTAGAGTGTTCTCTGAGCGATACTCTAGAGTGTTCTCTGAGCGTTACTCTAGAGCGTCCTCTGAGCGTTACTCTAGTGTGTTCTCTGAGCGTTACTCTAGAGTGTCCTCTGAGCGTTACTCTAGAGGGTTCTCTGAGCGTTACTCTAGAGGGTTCTCCGAGCGTTAATCTAGAACGTTCTCTGAGCGTTACTCTAGAGTGTTCTCCGAGCGTTACTCTAGAGCGTCCTCTGAGCGTTACTCTAGAGCGTCCTCTGAGCGTTACTCTAGAGTGTTCTCTGAGCGTTACTCTAGAGTGTTCTCTGAGCGTTACTCTAGAGCGTTCTCTGAGCGTTACTCTAGAGTGTTCTCTGAGCGTTACTCCTAGAGTGTTCTCTGAGCGGTACTCTAGAGTGTTCTCTGAGCGGTACTCTAGAGTGTTCTCTGAGCGGTACTCTAGAGTGTCCTCTGAGCGTTACTCTAGAGCGTCCTCTGAGCGGTACTCTAGAGTGTTCTCTGAGCGTTACTCTAGAGTGTTCTCTGAGCGTTACTCTAGAGCGTCCTCTGAGTGTTACTCTAGAGTGTTCTCTGAGCGTTACTCTAGAGTGTTCTCTGAGCGTTACTCTAGAGTGTTCTGTGAGCGTTACTCTAGAGCGTCCTCTGAGCGTTACTCTAGAGCGTCCTCTGAGCGTTACTCTAGAGCGTCCTCTGAGCGTTACTCTAGAGCGTTCTCTGAGCGTTACTCTAGAGCGTTCTCTGAGCGTTACTCTAGAGTGTTCTCTGAGCGTTACTCTAGAGTGTTCTCTGAGCGTTACTCTAGAGTGTTCTCTGAGCGTTACTCTAGAGTGTCCTCTGAGCGTTACTCTAGAGTGTCCTCTGAGCGTTACTCTAGAGTGTTCTCTGAGCGTTACTCTAGAGTGTTCTCTGAGCGTTACTCTAGAGTGTTCTCTGAGCGTTACTCTAGAGTGTTCTCTGAGCGTTACTCTAGAGCGTCCTCTGAGCGTTACTCTAGAGTGTTCTCTGAGCGATACTCTAGAGTGTCCTCTGAGCGTTACTCTAGAGTGTTCTCTGAGCGATACTCTAGAGTGTTCTCTGAGCGTTACTCTAGAGCGTCCTCTGAGCGTTACTCTAGTGTGTTCTCTGAGCGTTACTCTAGAGTGTCCTCTGAGCGTTACTCTAGAGTGTCCTCTGAGCGTTACTCTAGAGTGTCCTCTGAGCGTTACTCTAGAGGGTTCTCCGAGCGTTACTCTAGAGGGTTCTCCGAGCGTTACTCTAGAGTGTTCTCCGAGCGTTACTCTAGAGTGTTCTCCGAGCGTTACTCTAGAGTGTTCTCTGAGCGATACTCTAGAGTGTTCTCTGAGCGTTACTCTAGAGCGTCCTCTGAGCGTTACTCTAGTGTGTTCTCTGAGCGTTACTCTAGAGTGTCCTCTGAGCGTTACTCTAGAGGGTTCTCTGAGCGTTACTCTAGAGGGTTCTCCGAGCGTTAATCTAGAACGTTCTCTGAGCGTTACTCTAGAGTGTTCTCCGAGCGTTACTCTAGAGCAGGGGTCCCCAGACTCAGTCCTGGAGGGCCGCTGTCCTGCAGAGTTTAGCTCCAACCCCAATCAAACACACCTGAAAAAGCTAATCAATGTCTCAAATGCTTAAGAAACACTTCATGAATGCTTTAGTGCGAACGTTTTGAGAACATTATTGAAGATCAGAAAATGTTTAACGAATGTTCTATTAGCATTTCTTGAAGAATGTTTACTCATACGTTTGAGAGAACATTCTGAGAACGGTCTGGTTTTATTTATGTTTCTCGATTTCGGATTCTTGAGTTGTTATTTCTGGTTCTTCAGGTCAGTGTTTTAGTCTCGAAGTACCAGAATTCTTGAGGCTGTAAAACTCTTTTCTGAAGCCGCTATGTCTGACGTAGTGTGAGATTCCTGTGCATGTGTTTGTCCATCTGTTGGTCATTGGTGACCCTGTAGAGATGCGTCTGACATACACACACACACACACCCCTGTGGAATCTCAAACATGCCTGACGACACGCAGATACTTGCATACAGACTCACAAAAGAGACAAAAGAGCCGAGACACAAAGGCCAACATGCAAACCGATCTCTTCATATGCAAAGCGCTCGCTCCCCTGACGGACCGCTTCACACCTCACTCACAATGCTTTCATATCACAGGGACTATTGTCACCATGAGGTCACAGGGATATTTTACTGTAAGCAGGAGGAAATCCTGACAAAATCATTTGTGTAAATATCACTCTCAGTAAATATGACACGGTTGCATAAGTTTCCAATGAATGAATGATTCACACAAAGACACTTCCGATTTCAGAAAAACATTTTAATACTAAGAGTCTTGTTTTCCAGCACACATCCTTAAAGGGTTAGTTCAGCCAGAACTGAAATGTCTGTCATTAACTCCTCTCCCTAATGTCGCTCCACACCCGTAAGACCTCCGTTCATCTTCACACACAGTTTAAGATATTTTATATTTAGTCCGAGAGCGTATGCAAGTGTATGCACACTATACTGTCCATGTCCAGAAAGGGAATAAAAACATCATCACAGTAGTCCATATGAGACATCAGTGGGTTAATTAGAGTCTCTTGAAGCATCCAAAATACATTTGGGTCCAAAAATAACAAAAACTACGACTTTATTCAGCATTGGCTTCTTAAAATTAATGAATTAGGTCTTATTTAATTCTATAAACTAGCCAAATCTAATTCTGCTGCAGTATTGTCCTGTTTAACACTGAAGCTGCTCTGACACAATCGGCGTTGGAGGAGAGCGATAGAAATAAAGATGACTTGATTCATTAACTCGAATCTATTTGGCGACACTGATTGTGTGTGTGTGTGTGTGTGTCGTCCTTCAGGTGGCCATAAAGTCCATCCGTAAGGAGAAGATAAAGGACGAGCAGGATCTGATCCACATTCGGCGGGAGATCGAGGTCATGTCGTCGCTCAGCCATCCTCACATTATCACCATATATGAAGGTAAATGAATTATGAGAGCTGCTCTGGTGTTGTGTAACCAGATCGCTGGGATTCCTGTCTCACGCAAGCCTCTTTGTTCTCATTACGTAATCAAGACAAACCCCAAAAAACACTTTAGTGTGCTTCACCGCACCACAATTACCCCAACACACACACACACTCATTAATATAATGCCAGGAATATCTCCGTCTCATTGAGCGCGTTTACATGCACACCGTCAGCTGATAACTCACAAATATCAGCTTATTGAAATAACCAGTTTTCCCCGTTTACATGCGATGTGACTTGTTTAACTTTAGTTAGTGTGTGATGTTGCTGTGATTTGACTTGTGTAACTTTAGTTAGTGTGTAATGTCGCTGCTTGAGCATAAACAGTCTCTGCAAAGTTACAGCGCTGAAAGTTCACTGCAAACGGAGATATTGTCTTTTAAAGTTACGGCAGTTTATTGCCTACAAAAATGGCCGGTTTGGACTACAACGAGCTTCTTCCTGGGTTGGTGACATCATAAACCCTCGCTAGTCTCAGCAGATGTGACTTCTGCCCGTAATGGGAAGGGGCGTGACCTTAACCTGTGCTTCAGCCAATAAAAATACAGGAAACTACATTTGGCCAACTGACCAATCTAAGACCATTGTGTTTTTCAGAGGGAGGGGCATCATAGAAGCAGGAAGCAAACGAGCCGTTCAAACCACAGACAGCGGTGTGGAATAAAGGGAGAATAGAAGAAAAATACAGCGTTTAAAACCAAAAAGAAGAAGTATTAAGACATGTTATACTGCGCCCCATAAACACAACCAAGCCTAGAATAAAAACACGGAGCCGCCGCTTTAATAAACCGGTTGTTTCCTTTGGTGACGTCTGTAATAATAATGTCCGTATCGGACTCGGAGTATCCCTAATGTTCCGTCAGTTGTGATGTTAATAAAGCGTGAGCGGGAGATTTACGGCTCATATTACCCCTCATGAGGCAGCGTCTGACTGAACCTCTTCTGCGGACTGAGATGAGATGAGAACACATCTTTACAGTGCTCTGGGTCTTAAAGGAGTCTGCGTTTGTGAAGTCCTCATCTCATGCTAAACACTCGCTGGATGCGTTTAAATCTGCTGTAAGTGTGTGTTTTTGTCTCCTATCACACATGCACACTTCAGTAAGCCGACAGAAAGCAGGTTAATGCGTTTACATGCCGCGCGAAATCAGAATAAGAGGCAAAAAACTCCCTGAGGCGAGCGGTTTATGCTCACGCCGTTGATGAGCTTACTCCGATAAAAGAAAACTGGTTACATGACCATGATCATTGTCGGATTCTAATCGGCTTAAGAACGTGCAGTAGTGTGTTGAGTGATGTGACTGACGTGTGTGTTGCAGTGTTTGAGAATAAGGATAAGATCGTGATCGTGATGGAGTTGGGCAGTAAAGGAGATCTGTACGACTATATCAGCGAGAGGCAGAGCATCTCTGAGAGCGAGGCCAGACACTTCTTCAGGCAGATCGTCTCCGCGGTCCAGTACTGCCACCGCGTGAGTACACACACACACACTCTCCCACTGAAGATTGAAGATAAGATAACTGAAGATAAGAACTGCCCTGCAACTGGCTGAAATAAAATACCTTTATCAAGATTTTACTTTATTTAAAGTTGCGAAAAAAAGATTTGTAATGGTTTTGTTTTCGTTTACTATAATAACTCTGATGTTTATCGTAGTCCTTTTCTAGTAGTAGTTGAAAATGCAGTAAATAATAGTTTGATTTGATTTAATTTGGCTGAAGTAAAAACTTTGACGTAAAAGTAGAACAGATGTCGGTCATATTCAGAGGTATATACTGAACGTGTGTTTGTTGCGGAGGCAGCTTTAGGCTTTCAGGAACACGTCAGTTTTAGCCGTCCGGCTTGACAAATATCTGTGAAACCAAAGGTCGGCAAGACTAAATATTAGTCAGACGTCATGTGAACATTTCTCATGCTCTGGAAAACTGTCCAGGAGGCTCTGGATGAGGAGAGGTCGGACCGAGCCCCGCAGGACTGACACTGGACGGGTTACATAACACACATCACCCTCCGCATGGCTGGCTTTCAGACAAACGCTCACGCTTGCATACGCTAATGCAGGAACACACACACGTTTGTTTTTGTGACATATGGGGACTCTCCATATTCTCCATTTTCTATCCCCTTACACTGCCCCTAAACCTACCCATCACACACACACACACACACACACACACACACACACCCACACACACTCAGTGTTAACACAAGCATTTGTTCAAAGTTATCTGGTCTTTAATAATGTTCTCCAAACATTAGCATAACCACAAAACCAGTCATAAGGGTTTAATCTGACAGATGAATAAATAATCTGGTTTATTAGGACAATATCTCCAAATCTGGAATCTGAGGGTGCAAAGAAATCTAAATATTGAGGAAATCTCCTTTAAAGTTGTCCAGATGAAGTCCTCAGCAATGTTATCACTACTAATATTACATTTATGATACATTTACAGTAGGACATTTACTAAATATCATCATGGAACATGATCTTAATATCCTAATGATAAAATAAAAATGGATAATGTTGACCCATACGATGTATTATTGGCTCTTTATGACGGAGATTATGACTGGGTCACACACACACTGCAAAAAGGTGTATCTTGCTGAGTATTATTGTCTTGTTTTCAGTCCAAACATCTAAAAAAGGACACATTTACTAGACCAGCACAAGGAATTGTCTTGTTTTGAGTGAAAATCACTAACTTATAAAATAATCTGCCAATGGAGAAGACAAAATAATCTTAAATCAAACTGAAAACAAGATTATTTCGCTCATTTTAAGCAAAAACTCACTTGAGTGATTTTCACCCGAAACGAGACAATTCCTTGAGCTGGTCTAGTAAATGTGTCCTTTTTTAGATGTTTGGACTGGAAACAAGACAATAATACTCAGCAAGATACGCCTTTTTGCATTCTGAAACATTAAACGTATCTAAATGTTGTTTCAGAACATTCGAAAGTAACATTTACCGTAATGTTTAAACATTAGGTTGGATAACCCAGAAAAAAAAGGCTTTTAAAGCATTCTGCGTGTTCGGAGAACATTGTTTTATTCCCGTTATTTCTCATTCTTCAGTCCTATTTTTGTTATCTGGGTGTTTGAAGTTCAGGATAAAACAGAGGCCTATTATTCAGCCCGTTTGGGGAGCCAGAACATCCCGTCTCAGGCGAGAGGGAAGCAGTGTTGTGGCGATGTTAAATGAGCTTCGGCCTCCCGCAGAGATCACGCATGACTGGCGTCCCACACACAGATAACTTCTCATCGTTTGGAAGCGTTAGCATAGTTCAGGAGTGGAAGATTTTGGGGGATTTTGGAATCATTAGTCTGAATTATGAAAGTGTTTAAGACTGAAACTGTTCATAACGTGTTTCTATTGCTTGGGAAATTCCCTCTGAAACACCAGGAAACCCTTAAATAATTTAATACTCCAATAACCCACATTGATTTTATTACTGAACTCCCTCCCCTCATCCGTGATAAAATGACACCAACAGCAGTATAATATTGTAAATGGATAACTTCTCATGTTCATTAGACAGCTTGTGGTTAAAACAGAGCATTAATGTAAAACCAGTGTAACTCTTTTACCAATAATTATAGCTGCAAGCAACGATACCGGGGCCAACTCCAAAGACTACGACATGCCAAAATGGCTGAGAGTGTCAGGCCAGCTGCAACAATTAAACACATTTGAAGATTATTTTAGGTAAAAATGCATTTTAGGTAAAAATGCATGTGTTTAAATTTGTCCCTAAGATCTATGTCGTCTTTATTCGTCTTTAAAAAACAGTTGAAAGACCTTTTGACTTTACTATGACAGCCTTTTGTTATAGTTTGTTATATCTCCTTTGATCCTCCTTTACTATTACCCTTTAAGACATCTGTAACTTTAAGTTAAAAGGATAATCAGGCTTCTTAAAATGTGTTTTTCACCCTTTTTTATTTGTATTATTCACCTTATTTGTCTGCGTGTCTTTTTGTTTTTTCATGTAAGTGGACTGGAACTCTGTATAAACCCAATTGGGTTTCGTTCCACCCCTTGTACTGTATCCATGTGATATCTGTGCAGAAATAAATAAATAAATAAAAAATAAATAAAATGTTTTGTTCTATTATAGCGTCACCAAGAGGCACAATCATACCCTTTTTTATGTGTCCTCAGAGTGCGTCCATACATGTGTGTGTGTGAATTTTAGTGAAAACATCTCATTTAGTTTTGGATTTATAGACATTTATATGAAAAAACATAAAAAATGACTGACACCTGATTTGATTGGATTTTACTCCCCCTTACTATCAGTATTTTGACATTTGATCTATATTTAATAGCTATCGACCTATGTTTCTGAACTTCTGCCGCTGGTTTCGTCTTGATCGGATATAAGCGGTTAATTACGACGCTGCTCAAACCATACGCCGAAACCTGGCATATCTGGTATCGTCACTGTTAGTGTAGTTTACACGGAGACCGTAATATTATCCTTTTCAAAAACCCACATTTTAAATCTCGTTATCAAAAGTTTGTTTTGTTTTAACAGAACGGGATTGTTCACCGTGACCTGAAGCTGGAGAACATCTTGCTGGACGATAACGGCAATATAAAAGTAAGTTCAGGGTTCATTCTGAGTTTTTAATTACACCCTTGTTTAAAGGGATAGTTCCCTCAGAAATGAGTGTGATGTTTATCTTTGTGTGTTTGTTTCTTCAGTCGGACACAAATTAAGATTCTAAACTCGCTCGTGGAGACACGAATCGATCGCTTTCTGCCAGAAACACAATAGTATTTGTTATTTTTTACCTCATATCAGACGAATCTCATCAAGTGTTCCCAGCGCCATTACTTCCAGCGAATAAGGTCAAAATACAGACGAGATCATAGAAATATTTACATAGATGCCTCATTCGACCGATCCACGCAAGCACTAATGAGGCCTCTATGTAAATATACTATGATCGCACCGGTATTTTTGTCTGATATTAGGTAAAAAACAAAAACAAATAGTGTTGTGTTTCTCTTAGAAGCTGATCGTTTTGTGTCTTAAGACATCAACGTGTCTCCACGAGCGAGTTAAAAATCTACATTTGTGTCCGACTGTAGAAACAAACACAGATAAAGATAAACATCACACTCATTTAGGGGGGAAATATCCCTTTAAGATAAGCAGCAGGATCTGTGTGTGTGTATGTGTGTGTGTGTGTGTGTGTGTGTACAGAGCTGGACAGTCCCTCAGCTCATTTACTCGAGTCCTGTACTGAAGTTCACTGTTTGAGTCTCTGTGCTTTACTGGAGTATTATTTTTTCTGTAATCTTCTGACTTTAACTTCACTCCATCTGAAAGACAAATATCGTCCTCTTTACTCCACTACATTTCTATCAAGGTCCTCGAAGTGGAAAGTCGTTTCTGTCGCAGCTTTGAAAGTCAGTGATGATTTTTTTCTTCTTTTAAAGGTGTTTGGGTTTTTGCAGAAAGCCTTTCAGGAATCACTCTTGTAGAGTCTCGTGAAGTTCAATGATTTCACAGCATTTATTAAACACTGATTTATAGTTTAGAGCAAAATGGAAGAAGACGGATGTCCAAATGCTCATTTAGTGGAGGATTCACATAAACAAAGTTGATTCTGTCTTCAGTGAAGGTGAACAGTGTGAGAATATCAGATGTGTATCAGTGTATTGGATCCGTGCATTCGGCCTTAAAGTGACAGCAGCTTTGTAACTTTTCTACAAGTATTTAAATGAGTTTAAGTTAGTCGTCTGCTAGTGTGTCAGATGGAGCGTCACTGACTGGCTTAAACCATGATGGCATAATGTGCATTTATACAACTATAATACAATAATGCGGCGACATAAAGAAGGACATTTACTTTTGATACTTAAGTACTTCTGAAAACAAATACTTCTGTACTTTTACTTCAGTAAAAATCTGTTTTTACAACTTTCACTTGTAACTTTTACTCTTACTCAAGTAATGAAGTTGTGTACTTTATCCACCTCTGGTACACACCTGACGGTTCGAGATGAGTGTGTGTGTGTCGTTACACCCCTAATGCACACACACATGTTCTGCGCTGGGAATTGTCTTGTTCTCTGGGTTTATTAAACAAGAGGCCATAAACAGCCAATCGAAACTCGCAGGAGATAACGGCTTAAATCAGCTTTCGGTTCTGGAGCTCTGAAACTGGCCCTGTGTGTGTGTCTCTCTGTGTGTGTGTGTGTGTGTGTGTGTCTCTCTGTGTGTGTGTGTGTGTTTCTTGTTTGGCATTACTTGTGAGGGCACTAATGTCCTCGCTTATATAGTCAAATATGAAAACAACTCACTAGTTTGACATTGGACTGGTCCTCAGTAGTTAAAAAGGCTTATAAATCGGCAAAGACAAGTTTTTATTTAAGTCTATTGTTTTGCACGTTTCTGGGATGGGGAGGTTTAGGGGCTGTGTGTGTGTGTGTGTGTGATGGGTAGGTTTAGGGATAGGCGTTGGGTTAGGGGATAGTAAATATCATTCACCTGATATAAAATCAATGGAAGTCTATGTAATGTCCTCACTGATATAGATAAACAAACGTGTGTGTGTGTGTGTGTGTTCCAGATCGCTGACTTCGGCCTGTCGAACCTGTACCAGAGTGACGGGTTCCTGCAGACGTTTTGTGGCAGTCCTCTGTACGCGTCTCCGGAGATCGTGAACGGCCGGCCGTACCGCGGGCCTGAGGTCGACAGCTGGTCTCTGGGCGTCCTGCTCTACACACTCATCCACGGAGCCATGCCTTTCCACGCGCTCACACACACACACCTGGTGCAGCAGATCAGCCAAGGGAACTACCGCAAGCCCACCAAACCGTCCGGTGAGGCTCTGATCTCACACACACACACACGCACACACACACACACACACACACACAGTGTTGGTCTAAAGTCCGTATGTAGTTTAATCGGTAGAGCTGATCTATCTGTGTGAACTTCACGCCGCCGGGAGCTTTATTGCCGGAGGTCGTCTGGTCTCCTAATCAGAGAACCAAACACTGGCCTCAGTCCTCCTGAAGCAGCCTCTGCTGCCGCTGGGCTTGATTTAGGACTCGTGTGTGTGTGTTTGGTGTGTTCAGGAACAGGGCTGGGAACAGTGGATTACAGGACACGCGTTCACGTGCTCGCCCATGCTTTCATTCCCATTCCGCATATCGTGCGTTAGCATTTGCATAGTTCCATAACCGTCTGCCAGCGTGCCACGCCCGCATCGCACTGCCAACTCTCTGCCAAACACAAATACAGACACGACGGCACGGCTTTAACATACAGCAGCGGATTAATGACATTAAAGGGCCGGACCTCGTATTCTGTGTGATTTAATGTTCATCCAACAACAACATGCTTCACTTTAATATATTTAGATTCATATTTTAATAGAATATAAAAAAAATAGTTTTGGACTAGTTTTGAGGCTAGTTTTGGGGCTAGTTTTAGGGCTAGTTTTAGGGCTAGTTTTGGGGCTAGTTTTGGGGCTAGTTTTGAGGCTAGTTTTGGGGCTAGTTTTAGGGCTAGTTTTGGGGCTAGTTTTGGACTAGTTTTGAGGCTAGTTTTGGGGCTAGTTTTGGGGCTAGTTTTGAGGCTAGTTTTAGGGCTAGTTTTGGGGCTAGTTTTAGGGCTAGTTTTAGGGCTAGTTTTGAGGCTAGTTTTGGGGCTAGTTTTGAGGCTAGTTTTAGGGCTAGTTTTGAGGCTAGTTTTAGGGCTAGTTTTGGGGCTAGTTTTAGGGCTAGTTTTAGGGCTAGTTTTAGGGCTAGTTTTGGGGCTAGTTTTGAGGCTAGTTTTAGGGCTAGTTTTGGGGTTAGTTTTGGGGCTAGTTTTAGGGCTAGTTTTGGGGCTAGTTTTGGGGCTAGTTTTGGGGCTAGTTTTGGGGCTAGTTTTAGGGCTAGTTATGGGGCTAGTTTTAGGGGCTAGTTTTTGGGCTAGTTTTAGGGTTTTGGGGCTAGTTTTAGGGCTAGTTTTAGGGGCTAGTTTTAGGGCTAGTTTTGGGGCTAGTTTTGGGCTTGTTTTTGGTCTCGTTTTTTTGCTTGTTTTGGGCTCGTTTTTGGGCTCGTTTTTTGGCTAGTTTAAAATTGAAGCTTCTAGTGATCCTAAAGACGTTTATGAGCTGGTTCAGGTGTGTTTAATTGGGATTGGCTAATCCTTGTTGTCGCCCCACAGATGCGTGTGGTTTGATCCGCTGGATGCTGATGGTGAACCCAGAGCGTAGAGCGACGCTGGATGAGATAGCGGGTCATTGGTGGCTCAACTGGGGTCATCAGCTCCCTCTACAGGCCCAGAATGAGACTGCATCCGCGGGGCCAACTGGTCCAACTCGCATCGCAGACTGGCTGCGCCGCACCTCGCGCCCTCTTCTGGAAAACGGCTCCAAAATGCGCTGCCTGTTGCGGTCAGAACCGGTCCAGCGCCAGCGATCCATACGCAGATCGCGCAAAGAGAACAACGTCTCGCAAACCATGCAGGAAGCTCCGTCTAAAGGCATCCTGAAGAAGCGGGGAAGCCTGAAGCAGAATTCGGCGCCGAGTGTCCCACCTCCGCCTCCTAAAGGCATCCTAAAGAAGCCGTCGGAAGGCGAGTCTGGATATTATTCCTCATCTCCGGAGACTCTGGGAAAACCCTCGCCGGCGCAGCATCGCAAAGGCATCCTCAAACGCCACGGGAAGTTCTCCGGAGGCTTGCAGGAATTCGGCTCGCTGGATCATTTATCGCCCAATAAATCCCGGCCGAGCGGAGCGGTTAGCGAGGACAGCATCCTCTCCTCCGAGTCTTTCGACAGACTTGACCTGCCGGACCGCGAGCTTCCCGCCGCTCCGATCGATCGCCGGAGTCACGCGGGGTCATCGCGTCCCAGAATGCGAGGCTGCGTGTCCGCTGATAATCTCCTGGAGCTGAGAGAAGGGGGCTGGGAATCGGACTGCCTTGGCGCCGGAGTTTCCGACAGCCTGTTTTCAATCTCGGACTGTGAAAACGTCACGCGGATTTACAAGCAGGCCTTGGGAGCAGCTGCACGCTGAGATGAGGCTACGTAAGACAGATTCGGGAAGTCCTCTGGTTTAGGACGTGCATTTCATGCCAAGGCAACTGCACTTTTAATAATGTTGATTTGAAGAAAAAGTGCCTTTTATTGCGCCAACTGCCCAAATATCGAACAGCTAACTTATCCTTGTCTAGTCACAAAACTACCAAAGATCTGTTTGTTTTAAAGGTGAATGTTGGTGTTAGATAGTTCCCGGAAATTTCTGACGATAGTTCCTGCAAATTTCTGATGATAGTTCCCGGCAATTTCTGGCGCGAGTTACCAGCAATTTCTGACAATAGTTATCAATTTCTTACGATAGTTCCCGCCGATTTCTTACGATAGTTCCCAATTTCTGACGATAGTTCCCAATTTCTAACGATTGTTCCTGCCGATTTCTTACGATAGTTCCCAATTTCTGACGATAGTTCCCAATTTCTGACAATAGTTATCAATTTCTAACGATTGTTCCCGCCGATTTCTTACGATAGTTCCCAATTTCTGACGATAGTTCCCAATTTCTGAAAATGGTTCCTAATTTCTGACGATAGTTCCCAATTTCTGACAATAGTTCCTAATTTCTGACGATAGTTCCCAATTTCTGACAATAGTTCCTAATTTCTGACGATAGTTCCCAATTTCTGACAATAGTTCCTAATTTCTGACGATAGGTCCCAATATCTGACGATAGTTCCCAGCAATTTCTGACGATAGTTCCCAATTTCTGACAATAGTTCCTAATTTCTGACGATAGGTCCCAATATCTGACGATAGTTCCCAGCAATTTCTGACGATAGTTCCTAATTTCTGACGATAGGTCCCAATATCTGACGATAGTTCCCAGCAATTTCTGACGATAGTTCCTAATTTCTGACGATAGGTCCCAATATCTGACGATAGTTCCCAGCAATTTCTGACGATAGTTCCTAATTTCTGAAAATAGTTTTCACCGATTTCTGACGATAGTTCCCACCAATTTCTCTGACGATAGTTCCCAATTTTTGACTATAGTTCCCGCCTTTTTTTGACTATAGTTCCCGCCAATTTCTGATGATAGTTCCTGCCGATTTCTGAGTTTTACAGCATGCGGGAGTTCATGTGTGCGCCAGATAAGGGAACAATTGCCTGACTTTTGGTTGCGTGTCCGTTTAATGGTTAAATAGGGGTTTACTGGGATGTGACCTTGCCGACGTTTGGAGTAATGTGTGGAAATGGTGGGATATTTCAGGGTTTATCAGTGGACTCAGTGTTTGAGTCCATTAGTGCTCTCTCTGCAGGGGTTTTTCTTCTGTTTGGTGTCATGTTTGCTTGCCAAAGTGCCTGATTTATCTGCCCTGCTGTCTCTGGATCAGTGGACCAATAAAACAGCACAAACGCTCGTGTGGTCGTAATGTTTCGGCTCTGTGTGAGATAGATGCTGCTGTTAAAGAGAAGTGACACCGGTGTTGTTATTTTGTGTTTATGTGCCCATTACTTGAAATAAAATATGAAATACGAACTCATATTCAAACACTTCCGCTAGCTGACAAATCAGCATTTCAGATTTCTGTTTCGCTTCATTTACAGAAAATTATTTTATTTGAAGATTCTACTGATAATTCATAGGAAAAAACATTTGAACACCATTCATTAGAGGGCTCAACATTAAGCATGTTCATGTGCTTGTCCGAAGTTTTATTTTTAATTTTTTTGTGTCGTAAACATAATTTATTCTGAAGCAATATCCTCCCCAATGTTCATTCAGCTTTGGTGTATTGAAATCTGCATATTTGTGATATGTTTACCTTTTTTAAAGTGCATTTCCCCCCTAATCTTATATTATATTCTTAAATTTGATCTATACATTCAATTAAAATAAGACACTATAGGGCTGTTACCAATCAAATTAAATCCTTTACAGTGAAAAATTACAACTGCATTAAATAATGTTATGAGATTTGTATTTTTGGATAAATAAGAAATTGTTTAAACATGAAACTAATCCACCAGTAGGTGGCAGTAGGTGAGTCTTAATGAGTGAGTCGATTCATTCAAATGAATGAGGGAGTCGTTTACGAACAGGTTATTAAATCTTTGATTCAACCGATTCATTCAAACACTGAATCATTCAGTAACACACAAACTGTTGCTGAGATGCTTTACGGTTCTGCTGTGAACTATTTTCGCTGCTGAAACAGAACAAAAACAGTTAATATTGCATCTTTAATGTAAGTGATTAATGTTAGTGAATAGTTTATGGAGCCGTCGTATGAAATCATGTTCAGTGGTGATGGTGTTCAGGAAAACACACTCTTGGTCATGTGATGTTGTTTAACTGTATCATATGTTATAAATATATAAACGTTGAATGTTTAGCTCAGTTTCTCAGCGTCTCGTGTTGTGATTTCTCCTCGAGCGTCAACAGCGCCACCTTCAGTTCATCATATATTACACTATTATCCTCTGTAATAGAGATGTGATTTTGTCTATATCGCGAATATAAGCCTATTTTTAGGACACAACCCTCGTCTTGTTTTCGGGTATATATATGGTATTAAACCTGCCTAAAATATACCAGATTTATTTGACCCCAAAATACAGACAAAAAGTTTTGGCATTATTAACAGGGCATGCAAACCCCTCTGCTGATCATTATGTAGAAGTATTGAGTATTTATCACGCTACTGTTTGTTCATTTATGCTGATTTTTGGGACAAATCTGTGGTTAAAATAATCTCATGATGTAAAATAGGCTTCATTTCTGTGTGTGTGTGTGTGTGTGTGAGCGAGCGAGCGAGAGAGAGAGAGAGAGAGAGAGAGTGTGTGTGTGTGTGTGAGAGAGACTGACCTGGTTAGTGTATTCGCAGTAAAGCAGCATCACATCCTCATCTATGCTTTTATTTTCACATATCAAGTTTCAAACTGAGAAAGTTAATGAATTACATGCAGAAGTGTGTGTGTGTGTGTGACAGCATCAGACGCCTCCCTCCTGTGTGTCCTGGAGATCAGCTGGAGTCGGCAGAGTCAGGGCGATGGTCTCCTCCAGAGCAGAGAGACACGAGCGCAGAGACGCCTACACACACACACACACACACACACACACACACACACACACACACACACACACTCACACACTCAGTATCACCACATACAAACCCTTAAACACTTTATCATCACTCTATTGTCATCATTTCGGCAAATGTCATAATATAAACTTTTATGTCAAAATTTAGACTTGTCATAATTTAAATAATGTCCTGACGGTGCTCGCACGAGGCCTGACTTCCATCTCCCATGTGGAGTGTGTGTGTGTGTCTGTTAGTGTGTGCGTGCGTGTGTCTGTGTCTGTGTGAGTGCGTGTGTGAGTGCTTGTGTGAGACAGGGACTGACCAGTGTGGCAGCGGCAGGAGTGTGTGTTTCTGTGTGAGTGTGTGTGTGTGTGTGCTCACCATGTCCCCGTCCAGGATGTCCCTCAGCAGCTGCAGCAGGTCGTCCGCACTGAGGTCGTCCCTCAGGAGCTTCAGCCGCTCCACAGCCGCCGTCACACACGCACAGGCCACGGCTGACGGAGTGAAGACCGAGAACTTCAGCTCTGAAACACACAAGCCCCGCCCTCAGAACAAGTCCGGCCAATCACGCTTCAGAATCTGTGCATTAAAGTGGGCGGAGCTTCAGACACTGATTCTGAACACAAGCGGCTCATAATACACACTCAGCTAAAGGATTATTAGGAACACATGTTCAATTTCTCATTAATGCAATTATCTAATCAGCCAATCACATGCAGGGTTGCCAACTCTCACGCATTTGGCGTGACACACACGCTTTCGGGCTCTGTCACGCTCTCACTCTGCCCAACGTCATCTCACGCCAAATTGCCAAACCTGCTTTTGATATTAAACCAAGCTAGGCCTATAGCTTTTATTATTATTATTATTATTAAGTTTTAATGCGAAATTCAAACAATAAATAGCGTTTTGGCGCTAATGTTAAAGCCAGAGCCATTGCAGCATGCTCTCATCTCCCGGCGGTGCGCGGTCACGTGGCTCATGAGTGCTCAATACTTCTAGCGTTGTGTCAATGCATTTGAATGGCTTAAGCAGATACACAACAGTTTCACTCTACAGATGTTGCAGCACGTTTTAGTAAACAGTACAGCTTGTGCATTGATTATTAAGTCAGCCATATTCACAGGATTGTTTTGTTATGGAGAGTGATAGAGATGCATCATTGTTAACATTAGCCCTAATTTTATTCTTGTATTTAGCCCTCAGGTATCCCTTACTAATTGGTCACACTAATACTCATTCTATTTTTCTATTAAATAAGTGTGCTATGTTTTAGTTCAGTAATATTTATTGAATATTTTGAAGAGTTTTGGTAGCCTACTAAATACTATTTGTGCAATAATTATTCTCAATTAATGACCACATAAAATATATTTCTTCTGAAATTTTTATTATTTATATTACAATTTGTTTAGTAATTCAGGTTAAAATAGAGAAGTCCAATTCAATGAGGTAAATTAGAGTCATTTTGTAGCTAAAAAATAATAATGTTAATTTGTAAAGCCATTACCCAGAAGGTGCATTATTGGAGCATCCAGTGTGCAGCAGTCCTGTGGGAGAAAATGCCTTGTTGATGCTCGAGGTCAGAGGAGAATGGGCCGACTGATTCAAGCTGATAGAAGAGCAACTTTGACTGAAATAACCACTCGTTACAACTAAGATAGAAAATATCATTAACCTGATATTAGTGTTGTCAAAAATATCGATATTTCGATATATATCGATACTGGAATATCTGAAACGATACGATTCTCAGTTTTTACAGTATCGATATCAGCTGCGCTCTCCTCTCCGACCGTCAGCGAGCTGACACACACACCGGCATATTCTCACTCAGCCCGGTTAACCTCTGAGCACGGCGAACGCGCGTTCTGCTGGACTTTTTCCTCATGACAGTGTGTTAGTGTTAGTGTGTGATCGGTCTGAATTTCGCGCGGGATTGCACATAAATTAATTCTACTAATCCCCGCAGATTTCGTGCTCCACATCTGAAGCGCACACACACATAGCCTACCGTAATAAAGCCGCCTCTGACATGATACAAGTGCAAACATTTGCTTCCTTTTCCAGCTTATTATCGGTCAAATACACTCAAAGAATGATCAGTGCACATCTGGAAGAGTATTAACGTGAACACAGTCGCAAACAGTTCAGGAAGAACGAGTAACAGGAGCAGTGTTTAAGATCCATGTGTCTGTTAGTCTTAAAGGGACCGCAGTCATTTGCTATTCAAACTACAAAAAGACAAACGATCAACTGCTCTCTTATTTTTTTACGGTCTATGCTCTTGACTGATCAACTTGTGTAACTTTAATAGTTTCATCTGTACGCTATTGAATTATTTACAAAGAACATTATTCAATGTTGTTTTAAATGTAATTACTATGCACTTTTTAAATTCAGTTTCTTATCTGAATGTTAGACCTACCTGAAAAATAAAGCAGTCTGTTTAATTTGTATCTTCTGTTCTATTGCATTTATTTGTGCTATTGTTTGTAATCTGTTTATTTGTTCTTATTTTATTACTGTTTACTCGTCTTTTTTTATTCAATTTACCATTGGAAATCAAGCTTTCTTGTGCTGTGTGTAAGCTATTGCAACACAATTACCCCATTGTGAAAAATACATTGAGATAGCAAAAATTTGTGAGATAATTTTAATAGTAATTGATCAATAATTGTTCAAATCAAAACGATGCCCAACCCTAAGGAACATGCTGGCCACATGAATTATTAGTAAAAAATAACAATGAATAATAACAAGTTCTGTTGTCATATTAAGCATCTGATCTTATCTTATTTATTTATTTATTTTTTTACTGTGGTATCGATTTAGTATCGATATATCGATATTTTAGTCTGATATCGTATCGAAGTCATAATTTTGGTATCGTGACAACACTACCTGATATAAAATCAAAGTCTATGTAATGTCCTCACTAATATAGTGAAACAAATGTGTGTGTGTGTGTGTGTGTGTGTGTGTGTGTGTGTGTGTGTGTGTGTGTGTGTGTGTGTGTGTGTGTGTGTGTGTGTGTGTGTGAGACGTACCTGTGGCGGTCAGGGCGATGTAGGAGTGTGTGTGTCTCCGCACGGCCGCGTGGTTCTGCGCTTCGAGTGGCAGCGCCTGCAGGAGCAGCTCCAGGAAGTCCGAGGGCAGAACCGAGGCCAAATCCCAGCCCAGCTGCGACACCACCAGCACCTCCCACTGCTACACACACACACACACACATTTGTTTTTGTGACATATGGGGACATTCCATAGGCGTAATGGTTTTTATACTGTACAAACCATATTTACTATCCCCTTACACTGCCCCTAAACCTACCCATCACACACACACACACACACACACACACACACACACACACACAGACACACACACACACAGAGCCCCTAAACCTACCCATCACACACACACACACACACACACACACACACAGCCCCTAAACCTACCCATCACACACACACACACACACACACACACACACAGCCCCTAAACCTACCCATCACACACACACACACACACACACACACACACACACACACACACACACACACACACACAGCCCCTAAACCTACCCATCACACACACACACACACACACACACACACACACAGCCCCTAAACCTACCCATCACACACACACACACACACACACACACACACACACACACACACACACACACACACACACACACATTCTGCATTTTTACTTTCTCATAAAAACTCCTCCTGTGTGATTTATAAGCCTTTTGTAAAGTGGGGCCATGGGTAATGTCCTCATATTTCACCCTCTCCTGTAATACCTGTGTCATACCCATGGCATTATACACATTTGAGTCCTCATATGTCACAAAAACATGCCCACACACACACACACACACACATTACACACAGCACATCAAACTAACAGCACAAAGGTTTCAACAGAGGACACTGGCGCCATCTGCTGGCTAGCCTTAAAGGGTTAGATCAGTGGTTCCCATCCACATTCCTGGAGCCCCCCTAACACTACACATTTTGCATATCTCCTTTGACTGACACACCCATTTCAGGTCTTTGAGTCACTACTAATGAGCTGATGACCTGAATCAGGTGTGTTTGATTGAGGAGACATGCAAAATGTGCAGTGTTAGGGGGGCTCCAGGACTGTGGTTGGGAACCACTGGGTTAGATCACCCAAAAATGAAATGTCTGTCGTTAAAGAGCATATTGCAGGTTAGAGACTCCAGTGAGTCAGTGTATAGAAAAATAATGTAGGACCTTTAAATTATACTTGTAAATATACTAATAATAGCCTAGAAATCTAGACGCCCCCTAGCGGCAGCAAATCTAATCTGCCGCGAGTGTCGTCTAGCAACTCTCAATACCCTTCTGAGCTGTAATCGCCTAACTCTTGCCGGGCCAATCACATTGTGTGTAGAGTCGGTGGGCGGGGCCATAATGATGACGGCCGAGTTGCGTTTGCGTGCTTCTAGTAAGCACAGAAACTGGCGAACGGCGGTCTGTCGAATCAGCTTTGACCGCGACTCTGGAAGACTTGAGTTAAGCTTTTCTCTGAGAAAAGAACAAAGAACGGCACTGAAGTCATTCTGAAGAAGGGAAGATGTGTTCGAGTTTAGCCGAGCGGATACGGCGAATGTTTAATCTGTCAGCGAGCTCTGCTTCACCTTCGTTGCTCTGGTTGGTGTAGCGCTATCCTATCGCGTGCAGAGGGAGTTTGACAGACAGCCGTTTATCCGCCCCTCAGATTGAGCCGCCAATGGAGAGTTTCAGACCAAACATCTTGATGTGGGTCCGGCTTGTCAGGCTACGCTAATAAGGCTTTTTGAGTCGTTTTTGTGAGAAAATGTTACTTCCGCATCTAAAAATGCGCAAACCGGAAGTGACATAACGAGAGGGAGTGCCGTGACCTTCAGCCATAGGAAAACAATGGATCGCAATGACAGTTCGGACGCTGAGGAAATTATAAATGTTTATTAATACTCATATGGCAGACCACAGCCATGCAATTATGACACACAATAAGGGACAGGCCAGGATTAGACAGAACAACGATCAGAGGAGAGGATTTGAGTTGTTGTGTGAGGAGAAACAGTGGAAAACAGAGCAGGTGAGAGTCGGCTCATAACATTATACGCTAATACTGCTCAGATTACAATACTTCGCAGATAATTATCATGTATCAGGCAATCGCAAAGCTGCTATTGGTCATCTAGGAGTATTGATACCAATAACAGAAACTAATAATAAGTTCAGACCATCTGGCTTAAGTCACACTCGCCGTCCACATTAGACGTTAAAGCCGGGCGCGGGGCGTAACGTTACCCGGTGCTGTTTTTGCTCGCAGACGATGTTTTTCCCTCGCGTGGACATTGTGGATGCTCGTATGGTCGTGGCTCGCAGCATGTGAGGAAAAACACGACGAGCCGAGCACGTTTCTCGCACCTCCCTCTCTCACGATATTTTTTAAACATACAAAATCAAAAAAATCGGGAGTCGGCTTGATTTTCACCAGCATATCTGTCCCCTATTGCCAAATCATGCACAGTCACAGGCTAGATCTATGAGTATTATTATGCTATAGCTCAGTTGCTGCAACCATTACAGTGCCTTTTTACACACACACACACACACATGTCGTGTTTTCATGTTTAATGCGGACTTTCCATAGGCGTAATGGATTTCATACTGTACAAACTGTACATCCTATCCCCCTACACTGCCCCTTCCCCTAAACCCACCCATCACACACACACACACACACACCTAAACCTACCCATCACAGGAAACATTCTGCATTTTTACTTTCTCAAAAAAACTCCTCCTGTGTGATTTATAAGATGTTTTCCTCATGGGGACCTAAAAATGTCCCCACAAGGACAAGGATTTCGGATATTGCCATCTTTGTTGGGACATTTTGTCCCCATAACGTAGGGATTACCAGGTCACACACACACACACACACACACACACACACACACACACACACACACACTCTCCCTCTCTGGTTGTTTCTGTTGAAAGGGCTGCTGTTCTCTGCTTTTCAACAAATCATTTGCACACAAGTAATGTTTTCTATCTTAAGCTAGCAGCAACACTGAGTCTCTGGTTTGAGTCTCCAGTCGCTGTTTAACGCAAACGCTCGTGTGTGTGTGTGTGTGTGTGTGTGTGTGTGTTCGCCCGAATCGCCTCAGTTACGGTGCTCAGTTCATGCGGTTTCTCCGAGCTGATCGTCTGACGGATCCGCGACCGGCCGTCACACTCCGCCGCGGCCGAGCCACAGACAGTATATCGTGTTGTTGTGATCCTTTATTCACTCATTCTGTGTTAGGGGTTTATTATGTGCCGATTCACCGTCGATAGTGTGAGGATGTATGACGGTTTGAGTATGTATTTGAGTGAACGATGTATATACGCTTGAATAAAATATACATTATCAGCACATGATTCCTGACTTTTTTTTTAAAGTGTGAGACTGCACGTGTGTTTATGTAGCCTACATACTTTGTATTAATCAATGTTGAAATTGATTCATGTAAAAACAATAACCAAGAAGCATTGCGTGTGAGTATTTAATCATTTAATATTATCCTTTAACTACATGAGTACTGCAATGTTAAACTTCATCATATCGCTGATAATCCGCGGTGTAAAGTGAACACACACACACACACGTCTCTTCACCTGCACAAAATGCCACAATGCAGCTTTTCTAACTTTTTTTTTTTTTTAGGAAACCTGTGGACTCGATGTCCTGACAGGCTGGACACTATCATTTTCCATGACAATGATAAATTTAAATAGAAAAACTACCGAAAATACACGGATTACTACAGAATACCAACCTATTCTGCACTGGGCCGACGCAGAGCTTGGCAGACGACTCCCTCTCGTGACGTAATATGAGGCGATGTTGGAAAAAACAGCCAACGAAACGGCCACTTCATCTGCTGAATTTGTGCTCTTAAGTCTTTTAAAAACATTTTAAATCCTGCATTACCTTTTCATATGGCATTTTCATACAAGGTTATATATTTATCTCAAATTTTTTTAAACCTGCAATATGCTCTTTATCTCCTCCCCCTAATGTCGCTCCACACCCGTAAGACCTCCGTTCATCTTCACACACAGTTTAAGATATTTTATATTTAGTCCGAGAGCGTATGCAAGTGTATGCACACTATACTGTCCATGTCCAGAAAGGGAATAAAAACATCATCACAGTAGTCCATATGAGACATCAGTGGGTTAATTAGAGTCTCTTGAAGCATCCAAAATACATTTGGGTCCAAAAATAACAAAAACTACGACTTTATTCAGCATTGGCTTCTCTTCCGCGTTTGTGTTCAATCCTCAAATAAAGATTCAAACGGATATGAGTCAGCAAATCGATTCATGATTCGGATCGCGTGTCAAACTGCTGAAATCACGAGACATTGGCGATCCGAATCATGAATCGATTCGCTGATTCATAACCGTTTGAATCTTTATTTGAGGATTGAACACAAAGGCGGAAGAGAAGCCAATGCTGAATAAAGTCGTAGTTTTTGTTATTTTTGCCCCAAATGTATTTTGGATGCTTCAAGAGATTCTAATAATCCCACTCTGAATTATTTCTGCATTAAAACACACACACACACACACACATTACCAGGATCTCCGGCAGCGTGACGGCGTGGTCCGTGTACACGCACAGCTTGGCGGCGCTCAGAGGAACCGACTCCCGCAGTTTGGAGGCCAGGAACATGCAGACCGTTCCCAGCAGCTGCAGGTGGCATTTGCGCAAGGCATTCTGGGACATGTACCTGTCCAGGTAATGCACGGCCAGAGGAAACACCTCCTCCTCGCACTTCTGGTCCTCACACACCTGCTCAAGAACAACAATGAGTGCTCAGATGAGTCATGATTCAGAATGATTCAAATCAGTGAATCGTGAAGCTGATCAGAATTATTCGAAACAGTGAATCGGAATATGAGTTAATAGCAAACGGCTCCTCCCGCGATCTTTCCTGAAGCCGATACTGAAGTAATGTAAACTGCAGTTCCTCCACTGGCCACTAGAGCGGCTCCAGAAGCTGATACTGAAGTAATGTAAACTGCAGTTCCTCCTCTGGCCACTAGAGCGGCTCCAGAAGCCGATACTGAAGTAATGTAAACTGCAGTTCCTCCTCTGGCCACTAGAGAGGCTCCAGAAGCCGATACTGAAGTAATGTAAACTGCAGTTCCTCCTCTGGCCACTAGAGCGGCTCCAGAAGCCGATACTGAAGTAATGTAAACTGCAGTTCCTCCGCTGGCCACTAGAGAGGCTCCAGAAGCCGATACTGTAGTAATGTAAACTGCAGTTCCTCCGCTGGCCACTAGAGCGGCTCCAGAAGCCGATACTGAAGTAATGTAAACTGCAGTTCCTCCGCTGGCCACTAGAGCGGCTCCAGAAGCCGATACTGAAGTAATGTAAACTGCAGTTCCTCCGCTGGCCACTAGAGCGGCTCCAGAAGCCAATACTGAAGTAATGTAAACTGCAGTTCCTCCGCTGGCCACTAGAGAGGCTCCAGAAGCCGATACTGTAGTAATGTAAACTGCAGTTCCTCCGCTGGCCACTAGAGCGGCTCCTGAAGCCGATACTGAAGTAATGTAAACTGCAGTTCCTCCGCTGGCCACTAGAGCGGCTCCAGAAGCCGAAACTGAAGTAATGTAAACTGCAGTTCCTCCACTGGCCACTAGAGCGGCTCCTGAAGCCGATACTGAAGTAATGTAAACTGCAGTTCCTCCACTGGCCACTAGAGCGGCTCCAGAAGCCGATACTGAAGTAATGTAAACTGCAGTTCCTCCGCTGGCCACTAGAGCGGCTCCTGAAGCCGATACTGAAGTAATGTAAACTGCAGTTCCTCCTCTGGCCACTAGAGCGGCTCCAGAAGCCGATACTGAAGTAATGTAAACTGCAGTTCCTCCTCTGGCCACTAGAGCGGCTCCAGAAGCCGAAACTGAAGTAATGTAAACTGCAGTTCCTCCGCTGGCCACTAGAGCGGCTCCAGAAGCCGATACTGAAGTAATGTAAACTGCAGTTCCTCCTCTGGCCACTAGAGCGGCTCCAGAAGCCGATACTGAAGTAATGTAAACTGCAGTTCCTCCTCTGGCCACTAGAGCGGCTCCAGAAGCCGAAACTGAAGTAATGTAAACTGCAGTTCCTCCGCTGGCCACTAGAGCGGCTCCAGAAGCCGATACTGAAGTAATGTAAACTGCAGTTCCTCCGCTGGCCACTAGAGCGGCTCCAGAAGCCGATACTGAAGTAATGTAAACTGCAGTTCCTCCGCTGGCCACTAGAGCGGCTCCAGAAGCCGATACTGTAGTAATGTAAACTGCAGTTCCTCCGCTGGCCACTAGAGCGGCTCCTGAAGCCGATACTGAAGTAATGTAAACTGCAGTTCCTCCGCTGGCCACTAGAGCGGCTCCAGAAGCCGATACTGTAGTAATGTAAACTGCAGTTCCTCCTCTGGCCACTAGAGCGGCTCCTGAAGCCGATACTGAAGTAATCTAAACTGCAGTTCCTCCGCTGGCCACTAGAGTGGCTCCAGAAGCCGATACTGAAGTAATGTAAACTGCAGTTCCTCCTCTGGCCACTAGAGCGGCTCCTGAAGCCGATACTGAAGTAATCTAAACTGCAGCTCCTCCGCTGGCCACTAGAGCGGCTCCAGAAGCCGATACTGAAGTAATGTAAACTGCAGTTCCTCCTCTGGCCACTAGAGCGGCTCCAGAAGCCGATACTGAAGTAATGTAAACTGCAGTTCCTCCTCTGGCCACTAGAGCGGCTCCTGAAGCCGATACTGAAGTAATGTAAACTGCAGTTCCTCCTCTGGCCACTAGAGCGGCTCCAGAAGCCGATACTGAAGTAATGTAAACTGCAGTTCCTCCACTGGCCACTAGAGCGGATCCTGAAGCCGATACTGAAGTAATGTAAACTGCAGTTCCTCCTCTGGCCACTAGAGCGGCTCCAGAAGCCGATACTGAAGTAATGTAAACTGCAGTTCCTCCACTGGCCACTAGAGCGGCTCCTGAAGCCGATACTGAAGTAATGTAAACTGCAGTTCCTCCTCTGGCCACTAGAGCGGCTCCAGAAGCCGATACTGAAGTAATGTAAACTGCAGTTCCTCCTCTGGCCACTACAGCGGCCAGTAGTGTCCGTGACGTCACCCACAGGATTGTAATTAGCCGTTCTGAAGCATAAAGTAGGGTCGAGCTGAGCGTCTCCATCTTGCGAGCGAGTCAGCGCGAGTCACTCCCGGATAACAGAAAATGGGCAAAGAGGCGGGATGTGGGCGGGGCTTAGGTGACTAACAGACAGCAGACAAACAGCTATCCACATGTCACTCAAAGTAACCACGCCCTTAATTATGCAGAACTTTATGTGAGTTCGGAATACGGTCATTTGAATCTGAATCATTTGAATACGGTTCAAATGATTCAGAATGATTCGAGTCAGTGAATCAGAATATGGTTTATTAGACGTCATCTGATCATAATGATTCAAATCAATGAATCTGACAATAATGATTCAAATCAGTGAATCATATTCTGATCAGAATATGGCTCATAAGGCCTCCTCAGATGAGTATGGGTCGAATCAGTGAATCATATTAGTATTTATTCGAATCGGTGAATCGGAATACGGTTTATTAGACGTCATCTGATCAGAATATGGTTCATAAGGCCTCCTCAGATGAGTATGGGTCGAATCAGTGAATCATATTAGTATTTATTCGAATCGGTGAATCGGAATACGGTTTATTAGACGTCATCTGATCAGAATATGGTTCATAAGGCCTCCTCAGATGAGTATGGGTCGAATCAGTGAATCATATTAGTATTTATTCGAATCGGTGAATCGGAATACGGTTTATTAGACGTCATCTGATCAGAATATGGCTCATAAGGCCTCCTCAGATGAGTATGGGTCGAATCAGTGAATCATATTAGTATTTATTCGAATCGTTGAAACGGAATAGTTTATTAGACGTCATCTGATCAGAATATGGTTCATAAGGCCTCCTCAGATGAGTATGGGTCGAATCAGTGAATCATATTAGTATTTATTCGAATCGGTGAATCGGAATATGGTTTATTAGACGTCATCTGATCAGAATATGGCTCATAAGGCCTCCTCAGATGAGTATGGGTCGAATCAGTGAATCATATTAGTATTTATTCGAATCGGTGAATCGGAATACGGTTTATTAGACGTCATCTGATCAGAATATGGTTCATAAGGCCTCCTCAGATGAGTATGGGTCGAATCAGTGAATCATATTAGTATTTATTCGAATCGGTGAATCGGAATACGGTTTATTAGACGTCATCTGATCAGAATATGGTTCATAAGGCCTCCTCAGATGAGTATGGGTCGAATCAGTGAATCATATTAGTATTTATTCGAATCGGTGAATCGGAATACGGTTTATTAGACGTCATCTGATCAGAATATGGTTCATAAGGCCTCCTCAGATGAGTATGGGTCGAATCAGTGAATCATATTAGTATTTATTCGAATCGGTGAATCGGAATACGGTTTATTAGATGTCATCTGATCAGAATATGGTTCATAAGGCCTCCTCAGATGAGTATGGGTCGAAACAGTGAATCATATTAGTATTTATTCGAATCATTGAATCGGAATACAGTTTATTAGACGTCATTTGATCAGAATATGGCTCATAAGGCCTCCTCAGATGAGTATGGGTCGAAACAGTGAATCATATTAGTATTTATTCGAATCATTGAATCGGAATACAGTTTATTAGACGTCATTTGATCAGAATATGGTTCATAAGGCCTCCTCAGATGAGTATGGGTCGAATCAGTGAATCATATTAGTATTTATTCGAATCGGTGAATCGGAATACGGTTTATTAGACGTCATCTGATCAGAATATGGTTCATAAGGCCTCCTCAGATGAGTATGGGTCGAATCAGTGAATCATATTAGTATTTATTCGAATCGGTGAATCGGAATACGGTTTATTAGACGTCATCTGATCAGAATATGGCTCATAAGGCCTCCTCAGATGAGTATGGGTCGAATCAGTGAATCATATTAGTATTTATTCGAATCGTTGAAACGGAATAGTTTATTAGACGTCATCTGATCAGAATATGGTTCATAAGGCCTCCTCAGATGAGTATGGGTCGAATCAGTGAATCATATTAGTATTTATTCGAATCGGTGAATCGGAATATGGTTTATTAGACGTCATCTGATCAGAATATGGCTCATAAGGCCTCCTCAGATGAGTATGGGTCGAATCAGTGAATCATATTAGTATTTATTCGAATCGGTGAATCGGAATACGGTTTATTAGACGTCATCTGATCAGAATATGGTTCATAAGGCCTCCTCAGATGAGTATGGGTCGAATCAGTGAATCATATTAGTATTTATTCGAATCGGTGAATCGGAATACGGTTTATTAGACGTCATCTGATCAGAATATGGTTCATAAGGCCTCCTCAGATGAGTATGGGTCGAATCAGTGAATCATATTAGTATTTATTCGAATCGGTGAATCGGAATACGGTTTATTAGATGTCATCTGATCAGAATATGGTTCATAAGGCCTCCTCAGATGAGTATGGGTCGAAACAGTGAATCATATTAGTATTTATTCGAATCATTGAATCGGAATACAGTTTATTAGACGTCATTTGATCAGAATATGGCTCATAAGGCCTCCTCAGATGAGTATGGGTCGAAACAGTGAATCATATTAGTATTTATTCGAATCATTGAATCGGAATACAGTTTATTAGACGTCATTTGATCAGAATATGGTTCATAAGGCCTCCTCAGATGAGTATGGGTCGAATCAGTGAATCATATTAGTATTTATTCGAATCATTGAATCGGAATACAGTTTATTAGACGTCATTTGATCAGAATATGGTTCATAAGGCCTCCTCAGATGAGTATGGGTCGAATCAGTGATCAGAATATGGCTCATAAGGCCTCCTCAGATGAGTATGGGTCGAATCAGTGAATCATATTAGTATTTATTCGACTCATTGAATCGGAATATGGTTTATTAGACGTCATCTGATCAGAATATGGTTCATAAGGCCTCCTCAGATGAGTATGGGTCGAATCAGTGAATCATATTAGTATTTATTCGAATCGTTGAAACGGAATAGTTTATTAGACGTCATCTGATCAGAATATGGTTCATAAGGCCTCCTCAGATGAGTATGGGTCGAATCAGTGAATCATATTAGTATTTATTTGAATCGGTGAATCGGAATACGGTTTATTAGACGTCATCTGATCAGAATATGGCTCATAAGGCCTCCTCAGATGAGTATGGGTCGAATCAGTGAATCATATTAGTATTTATTTGAATCGGTGAATCGGAATACGGTTTATTAGACGTCATCTGATCAGAATATGGCTCATAAGGCCTCCTCACATGAGTATGGGTCGAATCAGTGATCAGAATATGGCTCATAAGGCCTCCTCAGATGAGTATGTTATGTTCGCTCACCTGTAGCATCCACCCCGTCAGTATTCGGCGCATGTACGGCTGGACATCGGTCGGTTCGGTCCCGGGTTTGATGATGTTGGGCCTCTCCGAGCTCAGCAGGTTCTGCCGGACCCGCGTGTCTCCGGTCAGCACCGCGTCTCTGAAGGCCCGGATCGGTCTGGGGGTCTTCACCTGCGAGCTCGAGTCCAGTTCGACACTTTCGTGACAGAATAACGTTAACTCCATCACGGGTCAGTCAGACGGGCTCGCGGGGAAACTCTGGAGTCAGTCACGAGCGAGACGCGAGATCTACCGTTACAGAACTCTTTAACAGCCCTACGAACTATATACACTGTACATGCAGCCGAATTCAACAATTAAAACGCATTATTTTCTTCAGTTGGAGGAAGGCTGTTGCGCGAGGAGCGACGCGCGGCGTGACCGCGCTCTCACGATACTGCGTGACGTCACATCGGCCGCGATGCCGAGTCATCGTGCAACAAAACAAACGCGTTTTATTTTATAGACTGGTTCCTGCTCTTATGAACTCCACAAGATTTTCTTTTCTTCATGTAATCAATCAAATTTACAAATTTAACTTCCAACCATTGTCATAGATTTTTTTCCCCATTTAATCTATTCATAATATAATCAAGATACATTTTACACGTCATGGAACTCCACAAGATTTTCTTTTCTTCAAACAAATGTACAAATCTAACTTCCAACCTGACATGCTAGCTTTGATATATTTGTCATACAGAATTTTTCCCCCCTATCTAATCTGTTCATAATTAACAAAATCAAGATACATTTTACGCATCATGGAAGCAAAATTCTTTCAGAACAGCAAGGTTAATACATAAAAAATAGACCTTTTTAAATTAAATAAAAAATATGGACTGTAGTTCTGAAGCCTAAATTGGGCGGAGCCTGCCAGCACCATCTTTGCAGTGCGGCACTTCTGATATAACTGAAGATGGGCTAAGAGGCAGGACGTGGGCGGGGCTGAGGTGCCTGAAACCACGCCCACCTAGCTCGACCATAGCAGCAATCCACCTGTCACTCAAGCGGCCACGCCCTGCATTATGCACAACTTTAAGGCTTAATATAATTCGACCGGATGAGTTATAAATAAATTCACCTCCTCCTAGTCGTCATGAAGGGCAAAATGAGCCGTACAGACCAAAACCACGGTTTTAACATTAGATAGATACAGATCGGACTCTCTTCTAGTGGCCACTCGATGAACTGCAGGTTAAAGGTGCACTATGTAAGATTTTTTCAGTAAAATATCCAAAAGCCACCAGTCCAGTGTTATATATTTTTTTCAGTTGAGTGCTTACAATATCGCAAATGTTTCCAACTATTTGTTAATTTGTGAGAAAATGCTATTTTACCCAATGAAGCGGGACGTGTGAGGGCGTGGCCTGTCGATGACATCATATCCGCGTTACCCTCAGTAACGTCATCATATCATCTCAACACACTCAGATGTGTGTAATATGATCAGCAGAGCTGCGTTCCTCACACTCATCACCGGAGAAGAGGAAATGGCGCCGGTGACTGAGGCATAATAAAAGTCCCGCTGCTCATTAATAATCGCTCCAGCGGCCTCGCTCAGCTCCTCCACACTCGCTCCTGCTCTGCTGCACACTACAGTAACGGTAATAACCACAGCCATCAACATGAGGAGCTCAAACTGCCGTCATCGAACTACACCTTTGTTTTGAATAGGCGACAGAAGAGATACATATAATACACCTTTAGGTTTAACATCATCTGATCAGAACGATTCGAAACAGATAATCGTGAATCTGATCAGAACGATTCGAAACAGATAATCGTGAATCTGATCAGAACGATTCGAAACAGATAATCGTGAATCTGATCAGAACGATTCGAAACAGATAATCGTGAATCTGATCAGAACGATTCGAAACAGATAATCGTCAATCTGATCAGAATGATTTGAATCAGTGAATCATGAATCTGATCAGAATGATTCAAATCAGTAAATCGTGAATCTGATCATAATGATTTGAATCAGTGAATCATGAATCTAATCAGAATGATTCAAATCAGTGAATCATGAAACTAATCAATCAATCAACTTTCTTTATATCGCGCTTTTACAATGACGATTGTTTCAAAGCAGCTTCACAGTGTTAAACAGGACAATATTGCAACAAAATTTAATTTGGCTAGTTTATAGAATTAAATATGACCAAATTAATACATTTTATTTGTATAATTAGTTGAATAACTTGAATCATAATTTTAGTGTCCCAAACTGCGCAAGCCAAGCCAAAGGCGACAATCAGAATGATTCAAATCAATCTAATCAGAATGATTAAAATCAGAGATTCATGAATCTAATCAAAATGATTAAAATCAGTGAATCATGAATCTAATCAGAATGATTTGAATCAGTGAATCATGAATCTAATCAGAATGATTTGAATCTGTAAATAATGAATCTAATCAGAATGATTCAAATCAGTGAATCATGAATCTAATCAGAATGATTCAAATCAGAGAATCATGAATCTAATCAAAATGGTTCAAATTAGTAAGTCATGAATCTGATCATAATGATTTGAATCAGCGAATCATGAATCTAATCAGAATGATTTGAATCAGTGAATCATGAATCTAATCAGAATGATTTGAATCTGTAAATAATGAATCTAATCAGAATGATTCAAATCAGGGAATCATGAATCAAATCAGAATGATTAAAATCAGTAAATCGTGAATCTGATCATAATGATTTGAATCAGCGAATCATGAATCTAATCAGAATGATTCAAATCAGTGGATCATGAATCTAATCAGAATGATTCAAATCAGTGGATCATGAATCTAATCATAATGATTCAAATCAGTAAATCATGAATCTAATCATAATGATTTGAATCAGGGAATCATGAACCTAATCAGAATGATTCAAATCAGGGAATCATGAATCTAATCAGAATGATTCAAATCAGGGAATCATGAATCTAATCAAAATTATTCAAATCAGTAAATCATGAATCTAATCAGAGTGATTTGAATCAGTGAATCATGAATCTAATCAGAATGATTCGAATCAGTGAATCGTTAATCTGATCAGAATGATTCGAATCAGTGAATCGTTAATCTGATCAGAATGATTCGAATCAGTGAATCGTTAATCTGATCAGAATGATTCGAATCAGTGGTCTGCTTCACACTACAGTAACGTTAATAATCACATCCATCAACATGATTTCCTGTCCCGATTCTCACACACATGGCCCAAGATTACGCCGTCAAGCTACGCCTCTGTTTTGAATAGGCGACGTCTTGCGGATGGAAAACGTACATAGTGCACCTTTAAGTGACTTCCGTGTTGGGAGTGTGTGAATAAATCCAAACAGGTCTGGGGTTTACACTTTTATTAAGTTCTGACCAGGTTTAGTCCAAAAACATGAACATCGCATCACTGCAAAAGTGTGAGATATATCGCGGGCCGTGTGTGCTGATGCCGCGGCGTCTCAGTCGAGGTGTGTGTGCTGATGCCGTGGCGTCTCAGTCGAGGTGTGTGTGCTGATGCCGTGGCGTCTCAGTCGAGGTGTGTGTGCTGATGCCGTGGCGTCTCAGTCGAGGCTCATGGCGGGCGCGGCGTCCTCCAGGTCTCGTGGCGCAGCGTTCTGCAGCTCGCGCCGGATCTCAGCCGTAATGGCGCCGTGGCTCTGCACCTTCAGCAGCTCCTTTAGCTCCTCCTTCTGCTCCGAGCTCAGGTCGGCCCGGTAGCGCTGCACTAGCGTTAGCAGGCTCTGGTGCCACAGCACCGGCAGGGTCCGGCGGTCCGCGCGGAACGACAGGAAGTGGCCCACCAGCGCGTCCAGCACGCGGAAGGGCAGCGCGTACTTCTTATCCAGCAGCAGCCGCAGGAAGATACTGTTGGCTCCGTTATACTCCATCTCAGCCAGCTTCAGCATCGCAGCGCTGCAGAACACACACACACACGATGAGAGAGTATTATGAGTGTGTGTGTGTGTGTAAAAGAGAGTGTGAGTGTGTGAGTGTTTCAGCTCACCTGGAGTGCAGCACTGGGATGGAGCAGCGTGTGAGGATGCTGCCGATGATAATGGCTTCTCTCAGCGTACATGTGCCCGATTCACACAGCGGCAGCAGAATCCCTACACACACACACACACACACACACAGTTAATTAATCACAGAAGACAACTGCGTTCCGTGTAAATATGCTCTACATCACTCACATATGCCACCAAATTTCCCGCTTGGTGACTAAAAGCATCAGTGGACACACACTGCGTTACTTTACTAAAGCTCGAGGTTAAGGCCCGTTTCACACACACTCCGTCTGCAGTGTGTGTGCGGTGTGTGTTGCGTGTGCGGTGCACGATCCGCAGGCCCTGTTGTGCTTTCTCATATGCTGAGCCGCTGTGTATACCGCAGCATTCATTCATTATTTTTTATTTATTACACGGCTCTGTGAAATACTTGACTCTGATTGGTCAATCGCGCATTCCAGCGGTGTGTTATTCCCAGATAACACACACCGCTCATCTGGGTACTGCGAGTTATCTCGACCGGATCTACTTCTGTGCTTAACGCTGGCGCCATCTTGTGGCTTAAACAGCCGTGGGTTACAATGGAAGACTTCAAGGCGGGTTTCCTTTATAACGTTTTAAATATGGATATTTTTCTGACACAAACGCATCGATTGGAATCAGAAGGCTCTATTAACCCATCGGAGTCGTGTGGAGCGCGTTATTTGACGGACAGCTGCATTTAATGGACTTCAGAAACAGCTCCAACTACTGCTGGGATTAACGTTAGCCTGGACTTTTTAAATATAACTCTGATTGTACAGGGAGTGCAGAATTATTAGGCAAATGAGTATTTTGACCACATCATCCTCGTTATGCATGTTGTCTTACTCCAAGCTGTATAGGCTGGAAAGCCTACTACCAATTAAGCATATTAGGTGATGTGCATCTCTGTAATGAGAAGGGGTGTGGTCTAATGACATCAACACCCTATATCAGGTGTGCATAATTATTAGGCAACTTCCTTTCCTTTGGCAAAATGGGTCAAAAGAAGGACTTGACAGGCTCAGAAAAGTCAAAAATAGTGAGATATATTGCAGAGGGATGCAGCAGTCTTAAAATAGCCAAGCTTCTGAAGCGTGATCATCGAACAATCAAGCGTTTCATTCAAAATAGTCAACAGGGAGAAGCGTGTGGAAAAACCAAGGCGCAAAATAACTGCCCGTGAACTGAGAAAAGTCAAGCGTGCAGCTGCCAAGATGCCACTTGCCACCAGTTTGGCCATATTTCAGAGCTGCAACATCACTGGAGTGCCCAAAAGCACAAGGTGTGCAATACTCAGAGACATGGCCAAGGTAAGAAAGGCAGAAAGTCGACCACCACTGAACAAGACACACAAGCTGAAACGTCAAGACTGGGCCAAGAAATATCTCAAGACTGATTTTTCTAAGGTTTTATGGACTGATGAAATGAGAGTGAGTCTTGATGGGCCAGATGGATGGGCCCGTGGCTGGATTGGTAAAGGGCAGAGAGCTCCAGTCCGACTCAGACGCCAGCAAGGTGGAGGTGGAGTACTGGTTTGGGCTGGTATCATCAAAGATGAGCTTGTGGGGCCTTTTCGGGTTGAGGATGGAGTCAAGCTCAACTCCCAGTCCTACTGCCAAGCTTTGCGTAAGAGCTAATAAAATATTACATTTTGAGACAATATTTTGTGTCTAATAATTATTTATTTGAGACTAGTAGCCGTGTAATAAGCGGGATAATGTCCACCCAGCCGGTTGTTATCTCAGAATAAACCCCTTCAGAGAGACGCTCCGCTTCGCCTCGGGGTCCTGATCACTCTGAAGGGGTTTATTCTGCGATAACATCCGGCTGGGTGGACATTAGCCCTTACATAACATCCTAAAGTTGTTCCTGAACATGGCTCATCAGAATCGCAATTCTCTTGTTTACTCTTCATAGTCAGGTTAACGGATACTACATTTAAACAACATTTATTCAATTCATTAATTCAGATTTGTATAGCCTAGTGCTTTAGGTTTGCTCACACAAGAGGCAAAACATTTAAACATAAGTTACAGCCAAAATCACAAACATTTTAAATGAGAAACTTACAAAAGGCTATTCAAAAACAGCGGACTCTCGTCTTCTCTGTCGTTTTAAATGAAATCCCGCAGGTCATAAAGAACGGTTTTCCACCTCCACGAAGGACGAGTGCTCCATTACGGCCCTGTTTAAGGTGTCGTTTCCTTGCTTAACTTGAGGAAAAAGCCACGTGTTGACTTTAAACAGGAGTATATTTTAAAGTATATGCATCTGTGGTGAAATGACTAGATTTCCGCGTCAGTACAGGTTTATTTTAATGTGAACAATGTAGGGCTGTCCCCGACTAAGGATTTAGACAATCGAATCAGAATTGTCGAATCTCTCTATGGTCGACCGATAGTCGAATCATCTGTGTGTGTGAATGGGTTGGGAGGGTCATGACACTTGTCAGCAGAAGGGTAAAACTATTTTTATTTTCCTTTACACACTGCACACAGCAACAACTTTTAATAAAGCGACCAAAACTGCCTGCCAACTGACAGACGAGCTGACAATGGCTTTCTTATTTAGGTTTAAATAGCCTAAAAGGTAATGTGGTGGATAAACATTAATAAACCGTTTCTCATAACATGTTAAAGCCGCGATCGAAATACAGAACATCACACAAATATATAAAAGAACATTTTGATAAATAAACCTAAAAAAATACCTGCCTAGAGAGGAAAAGAACACTTTGAGTGCATTTATGTGCACGTTCTTCAGCCGATTGAGCCTATAGACGTACGCAAAGCTCAGCCCCGCGCCTCAGGATCTCACACCGACACCTGACGCGCACATTATACACACGCGAGCTCCATTTGGAATTGACTGACAGATGAGCTGCACGAAAGCGCTCTGTGGTGCGGCAGGATTTTAAACAGCTTCCTGAGTGGCCGCGGACAGGCGCTGAATGCTGCCGCCGGTGTGTGTACACTCATTGAACGTGTTCTAATTTTAAAGGCGCGGTGCGAAGCTCGGCACCCTTAAAGGGGTCGCACACCGATGCTCAGCTCAGCGCCGCAACACGTCTTTAAAATATTGAGCACCCCATATTGCCAAAATGGTATGATCCTCGTTTCATAACACCCGCGAAGATTCGACCGTGAGATCGGTGGGCGAATCCGGCTCCGCATATTGATGCATCGAATCTTCGACTATTCGGGGTCACCCCTAGTGATGTTCTGTCGCTTTAATGCAGCGCAGCAAAAAATAGACTCGGTGTGAAACGATCGGCGTACTGCTGTACACACACCGCTCCTGAACACACCGACGGACCGCATCCGCATGCAGTGTGAAGCTGTAATCCGTTAACATGGGCACGGGAGAAATACACACCACACACACACAGCAGACGGAGTGTGTGTGAAACGGGCGTAAGCCATGTCCGGATAAATAATGGATAATAATGTTTAAAAACTGTAAATTCTGTCATCCTTTCCTCTCCCTCATGCTGTCCAAACCTGTGTGAGTTTCTGCTGAACACAAAAGAAGATATTTAGAAGAGTGTGTGTGCCCCAGCAGAGAGCCAGCACTAGTCTCTCTCCTCTACTCTGGCAGTCAGTGGCTCTGCTGGGTCTCCTGAACTGCCCCTTTAAGGGCTAAAGTCCCACCAGGCGAGCGATATATGAACACACCCCTCTCAAATAAAGTAAGCGCAATAAACTAAACCCTTAAAGTGTGTTTGGATGTCGGGAGCATGTCAAAACGAGACACATGCTTACATACTTCTGTTCAGTTTCCACTCCACACACTTCATTTGTGTAGTTTGGGTTACCTCAGATGAATGTTATTTAATTGAATCTGTAGAGTAGTTTGAGTGAGTAATGAGTGTTTGAGTGCGCAGCGCCCTCTAGTGTTCAGAGACTGTGGCCATCTCCTCTCAGACCCTGGGCATGAACTGACCCTTAAACCAGGCTCCGGGTTTGAAGAGCGCCTTCTTCAGCGCGCTGTACAGGTGGAAGTTCAGACGCTTGTACTCCGCGATGTCGTCGCGCACTCGAGGCAACAGCACCAGATTGAGGAACCGCTGAGCCATGCGCTCCTTCAGGTTAGACGAGAAGATCCTGCACAACACACACACACACACACATCAGATACACAACTCAGAACACACACACACATCACATACACAACTCAGAACACACACACACACACACATCAGATACACAACTCAGAACACACACACACACACACATCACATACACAACTCAGAACACACACACACATCACATACACAACTCAGAACACACACATCAGATGCACAAATCAGATACACAACTCAGAACACACACATCAGATGCACAAATCAGATACACAACTCAGAACACACACACACACACACACATCAGATACACAACTCAGAACACACACACATCAGATGCACAAAGTAGTGTTGTCAAAAATATCGATATTTCGATATATATCGATACTGGAATATCTGAAACGATACGATTCTCAGTTTTTACAGTATGGATACCAGCTGCGCTCTCCTCTCCGACCGAAAGCGAGCTGACACACACACCGGCATATTCTCACTCAGCCCGGTTAACCTCTGAGCACGGCGAACGCGCGTTCTGCTGGACTCTTTCCTCATGACAGTGTGTTAGTGTGTGTGTGTGTGTGTGATCGGTCTGAATTTCGCGCGGGATTGCACATAAATTAATTCTACTAATCCCCGCAGATTTCGTAATCACATCTGAAGCACACACACATAGCCTACCGTAATAAAGCCGCCTCTGACATGATACAAGTGCAAACATTTGCTTCTTTTTCCAGCTTATTATTGGTCAAATACACTCAAAGAATTATCAGTGCACATCTGGAAGAGTATTAATGTAAACACAGTCGCAAACAGTTCAGGAAGAACGAGTAACAGGAACAGTGTTTAGGATCCGTGCGTCTGTTAGTCTTAAAGGGACCGCAGTCATTTGCTATTCAAACTACAAAAAGACAAACGATCAACTGCTCTTGACTGATCAACTTGTGTAACTTTAATAGTTTCATCTGTACGCTATTGAATTTTTTACAAAGAACATTATCCAATGTTGTTTTAAATGTAATTACTATGCATTTGTTTAATTCAGTTTCTTATCTGAATGTTAGACCTACCTGAAGAAATAAAGCAGTCTGTTTAATTTGTATCTTCTATTCTATTGCATTTATTTGTGCTATTGTTTGTAATCTGTTTATTTGTTCTTATTTTATTACTGTTTACTCGTCTTTTTTTATTCAATTTACCATTGGAAATCAAGCTCTTGTGCTGTGTGTAAGCTATTGCAACACAATTACCCCATTGTAAAAAATACATTGAGATAGCAAAAATTTGTGAGATAATTTTAATAGTAATTGATCAATTGATCAATAATTGTTCAAATCAAAATGATGGCCAACCCTAAGGAGCATGCTGGCCACATGAATTATTAGTAAAAAATAACAATGAATAATAACAAGTTCTGTTGTCATATTAAGCATCTTATCTTATTTTTTTATTTTTTTACTGTGGTATCGATTTAGTATCGATATATCGATATTTTAGTCTGATATCGTATCGAAGTCATAATTTTGGTATCGTGACAACACTACTCAGAACACACACACACACACACACACACACACACACACACACACACACACACACACACATCAGATACACAACTCAGAACACACAAACACACACACACACACACAATAGATACACAACTCAGAACACACACACACCAGATACACAACTCAGAACACACACACACAACTCAGAACACACACACACCAGATACACAACTCAGAACACACACACACACACACACACACATCACATACACAACTCAGAACACACACACACACACACACACACACAACTCAGAACACACACACACACACATCAGATACACAACTCAGAACACACACACACCAGATACACAACTCAGAACACACACACACACACACACACAACTCAGAACACACACACACCAGATACACAACTCAGAACACACACACACACACACACACACACACACATCACATACACAACTCAGAACACACACACACACACACACACACACAACTCAGAACACACACACACACCAGATACACAACTCAGAACACACACACACACACACACACACACACATCACATACACAACTCAGAACACACACACACACACACACACAACTCAGAACACACACACACCAGATACACAACTCAGAACACACACACACACACACACACACACACACACATCACATACACAACTCAGAACACACACACACACACACACACAACTCAGAACACACACACACACACACACACACACACACACATCACATACACAACTCAGAACACACACACACACACACACACACATCACATACACAACTCAGAACACACACACACACACACACAACTCAGAACACACACACACCAGATACACAACTCAGAACACACACACACACACACACACACACACACACATCACATACACAACTCAGAACACACACACACACACACACACACACACACACAACTCAGAACACACACACACACACACACACACATCACATACACAACTCAGAACACACACACACACACACACACACACACACAACTCAGAACACACACACACACCAGATACACAACTCAGAACACACACACACACACATCACATACACAACTCAGAACACACACACACACGCACACACCAGATACACAACTCAGAACACACACACACACACGCACACATCAGATACACAACTCAGAACACACACACACACACGCACACATCAGATACACAACTCAGAACACACACACATCAGATGCACAACTCAGAACACACACACATCAGATGCACAACTCAGAACACACACACACACACACACACACAACTCAGAACACACACACACACCAGATACACAACTCAGAACACACACACACACATCAGATACACAAACACACATCAGATGCACAACTCAGAACACACACACACACACACACACACACACACACACACACACACACAACTCAGAACACACACACACACACACACACACACATACACAACTCAGAACACACACACACACACACACACACACACATCAGATACACAACTCAGAACACACACACACCAGATACACAACTCAGAACACACACACACACACACACATCAGATACACAACTCAGAACACACACACACCAGATACACAACTCAGAACACACACACACACATCACATACACAACTCAGAACACACACACACATCACATACACAACTCAGAACACACACACATCAGATGCACAACTCAGAACACACACACACACACACACACACATCAGATACACAAACACACATCAGATACACAACTCAGAACACACACACACACATCAGATACACAAACACACATCAGATGCACAACTCAGAACACACACACACACACACACACATCAGATACACAAACACACATCAGATGCACACACACCCACACACACACACTGCTGTATTTCCGTGTGATGTGACCTCTGACCTGGTGGCCTGGTACATGGCGGCGGCGGTCCAGCTCACACACATCAGACACACACACACACCCACACACACACACTGCTGTATTTCCGTGTGATGTGACCTCTGACCTGGTGGCCTGGTACATGGCGGCGGCGGTCCAGCTCTCCGGCTCCGTGAGGTACAGCACCTGCTCCCAGTTGGAGAGAGCCGGAATGATCTTAAAGGCTTTGGGGAGTTTCCCGCTGCGGTATTTGGCCAGAACCTGCGGAGTGAGAGTGTGAGACGCTGCCGGAGTCACCAAAACACTCATTATCCCACATTTACACCGCAGGTCTCCAGGCAGGGCGCCCATTCGCTGACTCTATCCGGTGTGATGACCACCATGCCGGAAAAGGAAGTAAAACGGATGCAGACGAATGATCATACATGCTTCGCTTCCCACACGTCTCCATCTTTAACCTGTTAACGGTCGCCCCCATTTAGAAAATATACATGAAAACTCACTATCCAAACTTAAAGGTCCCGTTGTTCGCGATTCCATCTTTCAAACTTTAGTTAGTGTGTAATGTTGCTGTTAGAGCATAAATAATACCTGTACAATTATAAAGCTCAAAGTTCAATGCTAAGCGCGATATTTTATTTAACAGAAGTTCCCTTTCAAAGCCTACAGCGAGCGGCCGGTTTGGACGACACCGCTGCACTTCCTGCTGTGATGACGTCACTAGAACCGTTTGTTGGCTCCGCCCACAAGAACACGCAACATAGGGGGCGTGGTCTCGCTGCTCTCCCGCGTGGAGAAGAGTTACCGTTATGGTAAGAGGCGGGACCTTTCCGGGCAAAGTGTGCTAAGCTGCTGTCCAATCACAACACGGGAAGCGCTGGCCCAATCAGAACTCGTTACGTGTTTCTGAAGGAGGGACTTCAGAGAACAAGGAAATCATCAGGCCGTTTGTAGGACAGAGGAAACAGCGCTGTACAGATAAGACAACGGTGTGATAAATACTGTGTTTTACACGCGACACATGAACTCATGTTATATTGCACACTGTAAACATAATCAAAGCTTCGACAACACACGAAGAACGGGACCTTTAAATGGCTGCCATTCAAGAATGCTCTGGAATATAGACATAAGAAGACCGTCGGCAGAGTATTGCTCAAATCACTTCAAAAACATAAAGTATAAAAAAGTTATGGAAGTTTAAATTTACTGTAAATCAAATATACTGTGCTAGATATTTAATATTTAATATAAAATATATGTTACAAAATAATTTGTACTCTAAAATGACTATCAAATCAAAGCCATATGTCTAAACAATTTGTGTTCCATATTTGAAGCTGATATCACAAAAATTGAAGTTCCCACGAGGTTTTGTTCAGGCGCAGTACCACACAGAGCCACCGGGTGTCATTGAAACTCCACTGATTTTTTTAATGCAATTTCCTGTGTCAAATGTATATATTTTTGTGCAAATATCTCAAAACAGGTTTCAGATATAGAACCGTGAGACTCAGACCTTTCTGATGATATGTGTTTTGTCAAGATTAGAAAAGGTTTTTATTATAAAGTAGCTAAATAAATATGAAATGCGACAACGCCACTTGGGGAGGAGCCCGCTGGAATCATTTAGAGCAGCGTTTCTATGGTAACGCAAGGTCCGATTTCAAAACGGTTTGCACAGGAATAATCTTGAGTTCGTAAGCTTTCGAATGATATATAGTTTGTCATCATTAGATCAGGATAAATATTAGAGGTCGACCGATAGTGGATTTTACCGATACCGATAGCTAGGTCGGACCTCGCCTGCCGATAACCGATTAATCGACCGATCGTTTTTAAAAAGATACTAGATTAAAATATAATAATAATACATAAAATAACAGGTAAAAAACGGTAAAAAAAACAGTGCTGAACTTTATTACAAGAAATTAAAAAAGTACTGAACCATGAAAATTTGTTAAATTTCATATGTAAATATTAAAATATTAAAATGAGTTCTAACAGAAAAAAAATTCTACAGTAAATAACTAAAACATTAAAAAATTACACATAATGTTTCTTTAGCTTTAACCTAGAAACGTGTGTAAATGTCAGGTAACAGACTGCTAATCCCCTTTGTTAACAATGATGTATTTATTTAGCTTACATGAACTAAACGCATTGTGTAATGCACATTTTACAGCATGGATTAATATTCGAGCAATACAAATCTACCTTCATCATTCATGTTAGTTCATAGTGCATAAAAAAGGTTAACAGATAAAACTAACAATGAATAATACGTCTACAGCATTTATTAACCTTACTTAATGTTACAAATTGAATATTATTGTATTATATTAAGGGTTATCATTTCATATAAATCCAAACAGTTCGCTTTTTTAGAACACAACGGTTTTATTATCAAAATAACAACATATGTGTTGACGTCTAATGTGTTTATATTTCTGTCGGATGCATGATACAGTTTCTCACATCAAAATAGTTTCTCAGTTACATCGTTTTAAATGCGTGTGGTAACCGGTGCTGCTAATATTAGCGTCCTGTCAGCCTTGACGACAAAGTACATATACTGCTGTTCTTCCCCTGCTAAAGCATCCAGTCAACAAACCAATGACTTTATAATGATTTGGCAACATGTGCTGAAGTGTTCTGTATTCATACCGTTTCTCTGCTGGTGTTTTAAACGCGCATCAGATGTGTCAGCGCTCTGTTCAGCGTGTGCTGTGAAGCGCGGAGCCTCCCGTGTTAATGTAAACAGTGATAGTTTTTTATTTGTCCTCTAGAGGCCGCTCTCGCGCTGTATAACACCAGCAGACCCTTCTCAGAGCTCTCATAGACTACTGTGTAATGACAGCAGCCTTCTCAGCCGCTCCCGCAACGGACGCAAACCGCAAAAACTATCGGTATTGATTTTTGCCGATAACCGATTGTTCCTCCAATCAGCTATCGGTGCTGATTAATCGGCAAATCCGATGAATCGTCGACCTCTCGATAACACTGCCATCTAGAGGTCGGGTGTTATACAGTCTGTGGTTTAATTCGAACACAAAGCCACGAATCTTGGATGTAAATAAATAAATATATAAATATTGAGAAGTGTTTTTGAGAAGCGATACAGTATCACCAAATAAAATATCGCGATACTCACTGGTATTGATATTTTCTTACACCCCTAGATGGTATCATGTTATTACAATTCCGCTCCCGTCCCGATCGTGTGAGTAATACTGATTTTATTTCCCATCCCGCGGGACTCCCGAAGGTCAGCCTGCAGCTGACGTCATTCACCGCCGTCTCTCTCTCAGTGACGTAACACCGTGTCCTAACTACACCCGTTAAAAGACGTCTTTTCCACGTTAATTAGAGCTTTTGTCCTAACCAGCGAGAGGGAAATTGGGTAACCCTTGAGCCATGCAGTGAAAATGAGGCTAAAGGTCAAAGGTTGCCTGACCTTGCCGACGCCCCTGTAGACCTCCACCACTCTGGGGTCCAGCTGAGGAACGCCTCGCCCCGACACCTCCGACATCACCGTACCGACCTCAGTCTGCTTCTCCGTGATCTTCTCCATGATGATGTCGGCTAGCGTGCGTCTGTATCACACACACACACACACACACACACGTTTGTTTTTGTGACAAATGGGGACTCTCCATAGGCGTAATGGTTTTTATACTGTACAAACCGTATTTTCTATCCCCTTACACTGCCCCTAAACCTACCCATCACACACACACACACACACACACACACACACACACACACACACTGGTCTCACCTGAGCGGAGGGTTCTTGTTCATGAACATCTCAATGGCCTTCTCGTCCTCCGGATCCACCTCCACCTCTCCGGCCGTCTGCTCCGCGGCCTCACCCAGAGCCGGCCATTCTTCATCAGAGTCTCCATCGAGCGCACTCGGACCTGAAACACCGGAGGCGTTACGGTTAGATCACTGGGTTACAATTATATGCTTTAATGTAAAGTAGGTTATGTTTATGTTAAGCTGGCACGATCATAGATTTATATAGATGCCTCGTTAGTGCCTGCGCGCATCGGCCGAATGAGGCATCTATAAATATATCTATCTATGATCGCGCCGGTTTTTGACCACACCACACCATAAAAATACTGTTGTCATTTTCCCCATTCACATCATTATATGACCGACACACAGCAACGGCTGAGTTAAAAATCTTCATGTGTGTTCTCCTGAAGAAACACACACACACCTACATGATGCCCTGGGGGTCAGCAGATCAACATCACAGGCTCATTTATGGCTGAACTATCCCTTTAGAGATGTCGGTTCGAGTCCCGCACGGAGTGGGTCGAGTAGGACCAGTTACATATTCTTTGGTGTAAAGTGTCTTATACAATGTTGATCATGTTTGACTGATAAAGCACCACTAATACAGTGGAATGAGTTCAGTAACTGTCTAATGTCTCCTTGTCTTTAAGAGGCGTCTTTGATAGAGGGCCCGCCTCCAACGCAGGTTCGAATCCCGCTGGGAACGGTTTACAAACGCACAACTAACAACATGAGATTCATTCAATAACGGTCTGTATGATATGGTCAGGTAAGTTTACGCACCTAGCTGAGTAGCTGGAGGTCTTTTGGTTTCTGCGGTGAGTCCTAGCTCAGTCTGCAGCTCGTCCTGCTGTATCCGGGCCTGTTGTAGGATCTTTCGGGACAGTTTCTCGTCCACATACTCCTGCTCCTCCTCGTGAGTCCGGCTTCGGTTCTTCACGCGGCCGCTGCTCCGGATCGAGTCTCCCTGGAGGATCTGATCAGCCAGAGACACGCCGACGCCGCTGCGCTCCGGCCCGCTTCGGCTCCTCTTCACCTTCGGCATAATGATTTATATGATGATGAATTAATATTAGTAGTAGTAGTAGTATTATCAACCCCGTTTTCAACTCATGACACCGCGCGACGAACACATGTGTGACTGAAGCAAATGGCGCAGTGTGTGTGTATTGCTGATCTGAGATCAGATTAACGGAGCGAGCGCTGATCACGTGCTCTCGTAAAAACTGATCTCAGACCGGCGTTCGTCACTCTGTTTACTTCCGAGCGGTGTCGCGATCAAACGACGTCACGGCGCATTTCATAATAATATTAATAATAATAGATTTTATTTATAACGCACTTGCGACCGTTTTATTAAGTTTTATAGATAATTACGGATATTTGTGTGCATTCCGATTAAAATGTCCCCTTTTAAACTGATTTTGTGTTAGTCACGAAAGCCGGATTGATCCGGAAGTAAACACGGGACAGTGCGCGGCAAAGAAATGGGTGTAACGTGGTGAGAATAACACTTTTGTTTTCATAATTTTGTATAATAAATGTTGTTTTTACGTGTCGTTTTGAGTGCTTATAAAACTTGTGTTGTGCTGACTGAACTGAGAGGCCTCGGGAATAAAACTAAAGATCTTAAATCGTTTTAGTATACAGAAACTTGTGTTTAAATTAAAGGTGCAGTGTGTAATATTTTTGGAGGTATCTGTCTGAAATGTAATATAAGGGTGCTTTTACATCTCTGGTCCGAAGGGCAAACAATTATACATTGTTGCATTTTTCAGCTTTTTTGGTTACTTATCACACCACACTGATTGCTTTGGTCCGAACCAGTTGAAACGAACCACAACGCAGTCACATGACACCATCCTAATCACTCGTTGGCCATGGCGTATTTCCTAAACTGCCTTTCGATTGGTCTATATTTGCGTGTGGGAAAATTCCAACAGAAGAGGAAAAGCCAGCAAACTACACACCGATGGATGACTGCGGGCTGGTTTTGTCCCTGTATAGTATACTACATTGTGTGTATTTACCAGAGTATGCAAACAATACATTTCTATAATGAAGATGCGACGTGAAAACAACGTTCTAATGCACTGCAAACGGCAGTATGTTTTTACCACAGAATGAGCCGTTTAGTACACACACCGCAGGTCCCCTTAAAGTGAAGACGCCATTTTGTGCAGCCATGTTTCTACTGTAACATCTAGTGTGTGTGTGTGTGTGTGTCAGTGTGTGTCAGGTGCCGGTGTCCGAGGGCAAGAGTGTCCAGCAGACGGTGGATGCGCTGCACAAGAAGCTGGAGCAACTTGGAGCCGTTAAACAGGGAAACTTTTGGGTGGACTGCGAGACGTACCACGCCACCGGAAACGCCACCGGTAACCGCGGCACACTGTTACCATGGAAACTATGATCAGAGGTGGACAAAGTACACAAATTCATTACTTGAGTAAAAGTACTTCTGGTCAAATATAACTCCGTTACAAGTGTAAAAACAGATTTTTACGTAAGTAAAAGTACAGAAGAATCGAATGTAAAGAGTTTTATCTCTGAACACAGATTAGCTTATAACGCTTGTCTATGGGGCACAGAATAAGTGAAATTAAATCGCTAGTTAATACCACTAACAAGACTCAAGATAGCCTCACACTAACACGGCAGCATAATGAGGGTCCCTACACGCAAACCGCAGCACTGAGAACTTTATAAGAGGACAAACAGTTTAATAAGAAGATGCTTTATAAAGACAGAACATTACACGTTTACAGACGGCAGCCATTTTGGAAAACAATCTCGACGAGTCGATCTACGAACGCTGTGCTAAGAGAGCTGGCCGATAGAAATTAAGGTTGTGAAATCTAATAACATGGACATTTTTATTTATATTTATTTATTTTCTCTGTCACGTTCAGTGCTTTCTTCCGGAAACAACAGCCCATATGAGACTCAGTCACAGTTCATCACTTAGCACAGCGCTCGTGGCTCGACTCGTCGAGACTGAGTTCCAAAATGGCTGCCGTCGGTAAACGCGTAATGTACTGTCTTTATAAAGTATCTTCTTATTAAACTGTTTGTACACTTACAAAGTTCTCAGTGCTTTGGTCTGCATGTAGGGACCCTCATTATGCTGCCGTGTTAGTGTGAGGATATTTTGAGCCTTGTTAGTGGTATTAACTAGCGGTTTAATTTCACTACCCTGTGCCTCATAGACTAGTGCTATAAGCTAATCTGTTTTAGAGATAAAACTCTTTACATTCGATTTTCATGAAAACGCATCCCAGAGAACGATCTACTCGCTGACCATCTGTTAATCACCCCGAGGGGCATTTCTTACCGGAGTTGTCCTTTAAGTATCAAAATGTCCTTCTTTATGTCGCTGCATTATTGTATTATAGTTGTATAAATGCACATTATGCCATCATGGTTTAAGCCAGTCAGTGACGCTCCATCTGACACACTAGCAGACGACTAACTTAAACTCATTTAAATACTTGTAGAAAAGTTACAAAGCTGCTGTCACTTTAAGGCCGAATGCACGGATCCAATACACTGATACACATCTGATATTCTCACACTGTTCACCTTCACTGAAGACAGAATCAACTTTGTTTATGGGAATCCTCCACTAAATGAGCATTTGGACATCCGTCTTCTTCCATTTTGCTCTAAACTATAAATCAGTGTTTAATAAATGCTGTGAAATCATTGAACTTCACGAGACTCTACAAGAGTGATTCCTGAAAGGCTTTCTGCAAAAACCCAAACACCTTTTAAAGAAGAAAAAAATCATCACTGACTTTCAAAGCTGCGACAGAAACGACTTTCCACTTCGAGGACCTTGATAGAAATGTAGTGGAGTAAAGAGGACGATATTTGTCTTTCAGATGGAGTGAAGTTAAAGTCAGAAGATTACAGAAAAAATAATACTCCAGTAAAGCACAGAGACTCAAACAGTGAACTTCAGTACAGGACTCGAGTAGATGAGCTGAGGGACTGTCCAGATCTGACCACGCTGTATATCAGCATGTCAAACCTCTCTCTCTCTCTCTCTCTCTCTCTCTCTCTCTCTCTCTCTCTCTCTCTCTCTCTCTCTCTCTCTCTCTCTCTCTAGGTCAGCCGTCTAAGCTTCTGTACGTCATGCACAATTCAGAGACACCGCTGAGCTGCATGGCTCTGTTTGAGGGCGGACCGGGCCTCAGCGCCGACGCTAACTTCGACGTCCTGATGGTGAAGCTCAAGAGTCACTTCCAGAACGCCAAAGGCCATAAAGTGGAGAGTCGCGGAGCCCGTTATCGCTACTGCGACTTCCTGGTGAAGATCGGCACTGTCGCCATGAGCTCCAGCGCCAGAGGCATTTCCGTCGAGGTGGGGATGAATGCGCTCAAGTGTACGACACATGCTAGCTTAATTACGAACAAATCACGATTCATCAGCAACTCGTACGAAAGTTACGCAAAACGTAGGAACAAAAAAACCCCGCAAGATTCACTTATCTAAGTGTGCGTACGCATTAATTTGCATGCGGAATCTGCATGTTAACTTCTTTACAAACAAATCGTGATTTATCGGCAACTCTCGTACGAACATTTATTACAAATTTAATGAAAAAAAAGTAGGAACTAAAAACAACTTTCAAAAAAAACTTTGATTTTCTAAGTGCAAGCACGAATTTGTGCATGAAATGTACGTGGAAACTTTTTCATGAACAAATCACGATTTATCGGCAACTCTCGTACGAACATTTATTCTAAATTTACGAGAAACGTAGAAACAACAAAAACAAACGTACGCCAAAATCACTTTCATTCCCTAACTGTGCGACGCACAAAATTGAGTGTAAATCTGCATGCTATCTTTTTAACAAATAAATCATGATTCATAAATAACTTTTGTACGAACATTTATTCTAAATTTGCGAGAAATGTAGAATCTACTGAAAACAAATGTGCGCCGAAATCACTTTCATTCACTGTATGCAACCACAAATTTGCATGAGAAATCTGCATGCCAGCTTGTTACGAACAAATCACGATTCATCAGCAACTCGTACGAACATTTATCAGAAAGTTCCTTTAAACGTAGGAACAACAAAAAAATCTGCATGTTAACTTCTTTACGAACAAATCGTGAATTATCGGCAACTCTCGTACGTAACATTTATTACAAATTTACGAAAAAAGCAGGAACGACTGAAAACAAACGTATGCTAAAATCCCTTTCATTCCCTAAGTGTGCAACACACGAAATTGAGTGTGAAATGTGCACGCTAACTTTTTTTACGAACAAATGGTGATTCATAAATAACTTTCATGCTAACATTAATTCTAAATTTATGAAGAAAAAAAACTTAGGAACAACTAAAAAAACATCATTATACACACATTTGTGCGCCACACAAATTTGTTCATAAAAATGTGCATGTTAACTTTTTACGAACTTATCATGATTAATAAATAACAAATTTACGTAAAAACATGAGAAACTGAAAACAAACGTACGCCAAAATCACTTTTGTTCCCTAAGTGTGCGCCACTAGAAGTCGAGTGTAAAGTCTGCATGCTAACTCTTTTACCAATAAATCATGATTCATAAATTACTTTCGTACGAACATTTATTCTAAATTTGCGAGAAACGTAGAATCAACTGAAAACAAACGTACGCCAAAATCCCTTTCATTTACTGTATGCAACCACAAATTTGCATGATAAATCTGCATGTTAACTTTTCACCAGCACGTCATGATTCACAAATTAATTTTGTACAAACATTTATTCTAAATTTATGAAAAAGTACCATCTGTAAAAAAATATATTTATAAACTGAATAAAAATGATTTGAAACAGTCGGACTGGCCTCAGACTAAATTGAATAGAGTTATTAAATCATATACGGTGAGAAAAGTCTCGCTAAAGCTCGAGCTGTGAACCGTTTACGGTAGTATATCGGTGTGGACTGGCTTTTAATGAATGTGTGTGTTGTGCGTCAGAAGCCCTATCGTATCTCTGGTTGGATGCTAACAGCGCTGTGTGTGTGTGTGTGTGTATGTAGGTGGAGTACTGCGCGTGTGTGATCCCCGGAGACTGCTGGAACCTCATGAAGGAGTTCATGCAGAGCTTCCTGGGCTCGAACGCTCCGGAGCTGCCTTCGCTCTTCAGCAGCAGACCCGAGGGCCTGAGCGCTCCTGTGGACTGCATGGACACCATGAGCCAATACCTGGAGCTCTTCAGCAGAGTCCGCAAGCAGCAGGTGCTGCCGGGCAGCGGGGTGCGCTGAGACCACACACACACACACACACACTTCAGCTGAGACCCACAACATATACACACACACTTCAGCTGAGACCCACAACACACACACACACAAACTTCAGCTGAGAGACACACACACACACACTTCAGCGGAGAGACACACACACACACACACACTTCAGCTGAGAGACAGACACACACACACACACTTTAGCTGAGACCCACAACACACACACACTTCAGCTGAGACACACACACGCTTCAGCTGAGACACACACACATACACACACTTCAGCTGAGACACACACACACACACACTTCAGCTGAGACACACACACACACTTCAGCTGAGACACACACACACACACACACACACACACACACACACACGCTTCAGCTGAGACACACACACATACACACACTTCAGCTGAGACACACACACACACTTCAGCTGAGACACACACACACACACACGCTTCAGCTGAGACACACACACATACACACACTTCAGCTGAGACACACACACACACTTCAGCTGAGACACACACACACACACGCTTCAGCTGAGACACACACACACACACGCTTCAGCTGAGACACATACCCACTTCAGCTGAGACACACACACACACACACACACACACTTCAGCTGAGACACACACACACACACGCTTCAGCTGAGACACACACACACACACGCTTCAGCTGAGACACACACACACCACACACACACACACTTCAGCTGAGACACACACACACACACGCTTCAGCTGAGACACACACACACACACACACACACTTCAGCTGAGACACACACACACACACGCTTCAGCTGAGACACACACACACACACACACACACACTTCAGCTGAGACACACACACACACACGCTTCAGCTGAGACACACACACACACTTCAGCTGAGACACACACACACACACGCTTCAGCTGAGACACACACACATACACACACTTCAGCTGAGACACATACCCACTTCAGCTGAGACACACACACACACACACACACTTCAGCTGAGACACACACACACACACGCTTCAGCTGAGACACACACACACACACACACACACACACTTCAGCTGAGACACACACACACACACGCTTCAGCTGAGACACACACACACACACACACACACACACACTTCAGCTGAGACACACACACACACACACGCTTCAGCTGAGACACACACACACACACACGCTTCAGCTGAGACACACACACATACACACACTTCAGCTGAGACACACACACACACACGCTTCAGCTGAGACACACACACATACACACACTTCAGCTGAGACACATACCCACTTCAGCTGAGACACACACACACACACACACACACACTTCAGCTGAGACACACACACACACACGCTTCAGCTGAGACACACACACACACACACACACACACTTCAGCTGAGACACACACACACACACGCTTCAGCTGAGACACACACACACACACACACACACACACTTCAGCTGAGACACACACACACACACACGCTTCAGCTGAGACACACACACATACACACACTTCAGCTGAGACACATACCCACTTCAGCTGAGACACACACACACACACACACACACACACTTCAGCTGAGACCCATGACACACTAGAGAACTGTATAAGTGACGAGAACATTTCTCCTTTCTGTTGTGTTTGTGTTATTTTGCTTATTTTCTGTGTAAATTAGAATTTGTAAAATAAACGGTTTATTTTGAATCTTGGATGTTTTTATTAAGGGGCGGGTCTAAAGCCGTTTCCGGCATTCTGCCGAATTCACAGTTCAAGAGTCGATCGCATGATAAACACACACAAAGGTTCAAAACACGAGTAATTCTGCCAAACACACTCCTTCAGGATTCACACAAGGCTCGGAAAGGGGTTTTTCTTCGGCCCTGTGTGACATCATCAAGGGCGGAACTCCTTATATGGGCACCCGGATGAGCAAACTCACACACACACACACATCAACGAGCTTGGTTTGGGTTAAGGGAGACAGCGGCGGAGCTGGCGTTGTGTTTTTAGACACAAGATAAACAATGTCAGTAAAGAAGTGTGTGTGTGTGTGTGTGTGTGTGTGTGTGTGTATGTGTGTGTGTGTGTGTGTGTGTCTTTAGCTCCGCCCACTGCACGCCTCCACAGACTCAGCTGTTTTCAGAAAGAATCGGTTCAGTGTATCTGTCTCTTTTATAAATATGATAAACTAAAGACTCTTGTGGGATATGAAGGAGCAACACGACTCTATAGATACTCCAGATTAACATGAGAGAGTGTGTGTGTGTGTGTGTGTGTGTGTTATGAGCCTTTAAAATCAATGCTGAGGTAGAATCATAAACTATTGTTTTCAGTATTTCAGATCAAAAGTCAGTCATAAAATTGATTTGCCACTAAACACGAGAGCAAACACACAAAATGAGCAAATTAACAAAACAACACACATTATAGCAGGGTTTCCACAAGTCTTAGACTGGAGCAGAAAGTCTTTAGTTCAATATCATGGCATTAGAGGTGGACGGAAGCGTTCATAAAACGGTAATTTACTGTATAATGCAGAACGTCTCGTCTGAATAAACCAACAGCCGGTCCGACTCTTAAAGGGCCAGTTCTCCATTAATGAGGATCCTGGGATCATTTCCTCGCCCTAATGTCGCCCAAACCCGTCAGACTTTCCTTCCTCATATAAAGCCACGGAGTCTCTTCAGAACATCTGGAATAATCCGCTCCATCCGTACGGATACGTTTCTCTTTATAAACATGTCAGTGGAAGTTGCTTAGCCTGTCAATGGAGGACAGAAATCTGTCCATTTCATTACAAATATCTTCATTTGTGTTCCGAAGATCAACGAGAGTCACATTTAATCATTAAATCAGAGGCCAGAACAATTAATAAACCCGATTTCATACACTCTACATTAAACCATGCGCTGCAGAAACCCTGTGTACAGACGAGCTGTAAATCACCCGTGATGTTTGACACTTTCATGACAGTTTGCCTTGTAATAAAAGGCATTGTGCTTAAACTTTGTGGTTTGATAAACTATTCCATTGATTAAGAGATTCAGTCGCTTAAAGGCGGAACACCCCTTAGTTCTGGGGCAGATTTCGTTCAAAATGATGATTTCGCTTGAAGAACGTCAGCTCTGATGTTTGAAAAAGAGCCGCACATTTGCATTTAACAAATGCAGAACAGACGAGGGCGCAGATTATTGGCTAGTGAACAGCCATTTATATGAATATGCATGAGCAGAACACACTGAGGAGGAATTCCAGCCTTCCAGAGCTTGAAATAGCATGATTTAACTTTACAATATTTCATTTATAACAGAACATTTGCTTTGCATTAAAGAATGTTCCCATATGATTCACATTGTGTTGTTTATTTTAGGAGATCAAGCTTGAAAATTCTAAATTAATGACCAAATAACACAATATTCGACATATCTGAGACTAAATGTCTCAACACATACACAACATACTCACGGGTATATCTGTGGCAATAGCCAACAATACATTGTATGGGTCAAAATTATCAATTTTTCTTTAATGCCAAAAATCACTAGGATATTAAGATCAGGTTCCATTAAGATGTTTTGTTAATATACCATAAATGTATTATTAGTAGTAATATGCAAGGCTAAGGACTTCATTTGGACAACTAAAGGAGATTTCCTCAAAATTCAGATTTTTTTGCACCCTCAGATTCCAAATATTAACCAAACAAACCAATGGAAAGATTATTTAATTAATAAATTAACACTATGACTGGTTTTGTGATCACGTTATCTTGAAATGTAAACTATAAGTTACTAAATACCCCATTCACTCAATTTTATAATCTTAGCCAGTTCAAACTCTGATTTAGGATTTAACTACAGTCGCAAAGCATGCTGGGTAAGCGGTGCCTCAGGCACGTTACTTTACTGTAAAGTCCATACGTTAGTCTTTTTGCAGTTTATATTTTGAATATAATCAGTGTATTAGTTTTATATGCACTTCTTATGATTTTAGTGCAAAATAAATCTGATCGTGATTTGTCCGAGGTTAATCTTTTCATCTGACCCCGCCTCTGGAGCTTTAAAAACCTGACGGACGTCTCCAAAAGCCGGCCAGAGTCCGCCATCTCAACCAATCAGAACAACGTGGCGAGGAGATTGATCGCTCCTCGGCCAATCAGAGCGCAGTGACGCCGGCGCTGGGCGAGTTTGGTTGAACCGAAAATGGTGACAGCTCGCGCGTGCGGATGATGGCGGTAAATAACAGCCGAAAGCGAGTGTGAAAAAAACCCCGCTAATATTAACCGTCATTTTACCCGTCAAACATATTTACCGGCTGTTTTGTGGAGAACTCGCGCGGAGGGCCCGGTTAAAAGCTGATCGGGGGGTTTTCAGTGTGAGTTTTTATTCTGTGGCTGCGGCTCTTTCTGGTTTTTGTTCCACGGATTTAAAGTAACAGATCTCTCGCGCCGGTATAAACACGCGCACAAACGCACCGATTAACCGCCGGTACTGGAACCTCCCGGATCCGCCGCTACCGCGAATTCCGCGTGTCTCCCGGCGGAGCGTCTTTTGTTCTGTAAGTAGCGCTAGCGGGTTAGCACACACACACACACATATATACACAAACATTCAAACAACAGAGACACACTCTCATAACACGCACACGGCATTGTGTGACAAACACAGAGAAACACTCAAATACTAAAGACTAATTCTTGTATACACAATCACGCACTCTCAAATATACACACACAGTGCATATAATGCAGGACAAACATCTAGCTAAGTTATGAAAACATTTCTGAATGCTCTCAAAACATTTTTATTTTTTTACTTAATGTTTTTTTCCTTCTTGGTAGTGCGAATGTTAAAATATTGTGGGAACGTTACTTTTGAATATTATTGGAACGTTCCGAAACAAGTCGTAACTTTTTTTTTTTAAAGTGCCAAACGTACAACTGACCAGTAAATGTTTTTACAAAATGTTTAAACATTTTGAGAACGCTATTATGCTGCATTCACGTGCTCTCGGAATTATCGTAAAAATGAGTTTCCTAGGTAAAAATTGCACATGAACGCCCTCCTATTTTAAAATTTGAATTGCATGAGCTCGTAATCACGACTTCAGAAGTAGGAATTATCAAATTTCCGATAGCACGTGAATGCAGCATTAATAGACCAGATAACGTTACCGGAAGAACGCTGAGAGAACCTTCCCAGAACGTCAAGTTCTTGATAAGTGTTAGCTATACAGATCAGGAGTGTTTGATTTCACAAGTAAGTAAAGTGCGTTTTTCGTCCACAGTTTTCGTCAGCGTTATGAAGTCCTTTAAACTCTACGGCAGCGGGACACATCCGCTCTGATGCTGAAGCTTACCGTTTCTCACAGTGAGTAGCTTTTCAACGATTTTACAGATGTTGTGTTGATGACTATTATAAGTAGCCTCTCTCTTGTCCTCAGGATGAGCGCGGTCATGGCGTGTGGTTCCTGACTCCGAGTGCTCATGCGTGTTGGGAGAAATGGATCGCTGTAAGCATGTGGTGCGGCTACGATTGGGCCACGGCCACTCCATCCTCAACCCGCAAATGTGGCGCTGCGTGGACTGCGAAACCACAGAGTCAGTTTGGGCTTGTCTAAAGTGCGCCCATGTGGCGTGTGGACGCTACATGGAAGAACACTCTCTGAGCCACTTCAAACAGACGCAGCATCCGCTAGCCATGGACGTACGCGAACTAGACGTGTTCTGTTTCGCGTGCGGAGATTACGTGTTGAACGATAACGTCGAGGGTGACTTGAAGCTCCTCCGAGGGGCTTTATCGACGGTCCGCAGCCCAGGTCAGCGATCTCTGCGGTCGGCTACGGCCGATGGCGGACTTCGAGTGTGTGAGATTGGCGCGGGTTTGCGTCCTGCCATGCACATGGCATTATGGCACCGACGGAAAACTCTCCTCCAAAGTGCCTTGCGCCACTGGAAGAGCCGGCAACAAGAGGAACAGAGAAAGCGCGAAGAAAAGCATGAGCAAGAGCGAGAGGAGAAGCGAAGACAACGTAGGGAGGTCAAGAAACGGCTGATGGGCGAACTAGCTAATGTCCCGCCACGGAAAAGCGCGCGGCTGCTCACGCAAGCTCCACGTCCGACACTCGCCCTTATTCCTCGAAAGTTCCGCGACCCTCCGGAACGACTCCCTTCGGCTCCCAAACAGTCCCTACTTTCGGTATCCAGTAAGCCTCTTTCGCGGAAACCCCTACGAAGCACGGGTCGCTTGCACCGCTATCACGCATCGCAGTCGTCGCGCCGCAGAAAACTAGCGCCGGGAGTCACAGGACTGCGCAATCTTGGCAACACGTGCTACATGAACTCCATCCTCCAGGTGCTGAGCCACTTGCAGAAGTTCCGGGAGTGTTTTCTCACACTGGATTTGTGCGAGACGGAGGAGTTGCTCGCTAAGACTAAGAACTCTGGGGGGACCGCGGCCCTCACTGCGTTGAAGACGGGTGCCGCTACCACCACACCGGTGAGCAAACAAAACATCCTGCCAAGTTTGAGCTCAGCGGAATTGGTGCAACCAAAAGAGCCGCGGTCCTCATCCCGGCAGCAGATGTCATTGTGTCACGAGTTGCACACGCTCTTCCGGGTCATGTGGTCGGGCCGGTGGTCGCTGGTATCGCCTTTCGCAATGCTGCATTCCGTGTGGAACCTGATTCCAGCGTTCCGCGGATACGACCAGCAGGATGCGCAGGAGTTCTTGTGCGAGCTTCTGGATAAAGTCCAGCAGGAACTGGAGTCGGACGGACCTAAGAAACACTTCCTGATTCCCATCACCCAACGGAAACTGTCCAAACAAGTCCTCAAAGTGCTCAACACTATCTTCCACGGACAGCTGCTCAGCCAGGTGACGTGCAACTCACCCCTTTTTTTTAGATCTTGAATCGATCAAATAATCGCATTTAAGACTCGAGGCCAAAATTGGCATGCAAAATTTTTGCCCGTCAAAAAATAAATTCAACCTCACGTTATGGCAATCACGCTTCCACACTGCCTCCAAAACTTTCGTCTGTCAAAAATAAAATTATATATATCTGAACAGTTTCGATTTTCTACGTTTTTGCATCCATAAAAACGAATTTTGATTCCATTCCATTTGATTCATATTATTGTATCAAAAATACTACAAATATCACCGCTATAATTATTGCACAACAAGTCCCTGTAAACCGTGTGCACGGATCCATACCTTAGACATACTGCCAGTCTCGGAAATATGTGTTCTTCTTTTTATTATGTGTGTCAGTATCGCTAGCAAAGCTTCAAACTGAGCCACTAATACTAAAGTAAACTTTGGATCGGCCCGGATAATCCCACTTGATAATGAGCTGGAAATCTCCTTCCTCTTCATGATCGCAGGAGTGGATGGACCCAATATTTCCTCTTTCTTCTCTTTTTAAAATCATCCTCACTACTCAAAGACGTCATTTTGTCTTGTTTTGTGTTTTTTTCCCGTAAAGCATTCATTAATATGCATGCGTGACACATTTTTCTAGACTTAAGACTATATTATGGGGAAGGATTTTTTTTTTTTTTGGTTCACTTTTACTCGGGACATGCTAGCTGGCAACATAGGATTCCATTCATTAAAGGCTAAGCTAGCGGCGACCCTGCCAAACTAAAACAATGCATGCACTGAGACACAAATGCATTTGGCCACATATCTAAATGTAGGAAAGAAGTTGAATAAGCCCTATTTCTAAAAACGCTGGAGTGTTCCTTTAACTTGCTGGGTGAATTATTGAATAATCCATGTTTCTATCCTGAAGGTAACGTGTCTGTCCTGCAAGCGCAAGTCAAACACGGTGGAGCCGTTCTGGGATTTGTCTCTAGAGTTCCCAGAACGATACCACCGCATGGAGAAGCCCAGCGCCGCGACGTGTCAACGGAGCTGCTCCCTGTCGGAGATGCTCGCCAAGTTCACCGAGACGGAAGCTTTGGAGGGTTGCATTTACGCCTGCAACTTCTGCAACAGTAAGCGCATCTCTTTTAGGCCTTGTTTACACCTGGTGTTAAGATGCGTTTTGGTCAATCGGATCACACATTCCCACTTACACCTGCCGTTTGAATCCGTCTCTCCTGTCCACTTCTGTCCTGATTTCTTCTGGGTCTGTGTAAGGTAATGTAAGGGCTTTTTCATATCTTTGAGTGTGTGTGTTAGAAATCAGGATGTTTTTTCTCTTCAAACCAAACTTGGGTCTCCATGTGACAAAGCTTAAATCCCGTTTTGCTAGCTTGCTTTCCATAGTGTTTACACAGTAGCTAAGTCTGTACGCAAGCTATCCAATCTTTGGAAGTGGTTGTAATTGGACAAGCTCAGTATTTAGCATCGTCCACTTGTGATCCGATCGACCAAAGAGCATTTTTATACCAGCTAGTGCTTGCATACTTGAAGAATTGATCTTCCTCCCAGTTGTTGATGCATTTATCTTTAATTTTCCGTTTCAGGAAAGCGCCGCAAATCGTCCCATAAGCCCCTGTCTCTTTCGGAGGCCTGTAAGCAGTTACTCATCTGCCGTTTACCTCAGGTGCTGCGGCTACACCTCAAACGCTTCCGGTCAGTCTGAACTCTTCCCAAGTTTCAGCTCGACTCCTTTGAACCCGCCTCGTGCTAACGGCTCCGTCCTTGTGTTTGCAGGTGGTCCGGTCGGAACCACAGGGAGAAGATTGGCGTCCACGTGGCTTTTGATCAGGTCCTGAATATACAACCATACTGCTGCTCGGACGCCGCTCCGATGCCGCAGAGAGAAGCCTATACCTATGACCTATCTGCTGTAGTGATGCATCATGGGAAAGGCTTTGGCTCAGGGCACTACACGGCCTACTGTTATAACACTGAAGGAGGTGAGTCGCAGTTCTGGACAAGCGAGGCCACAATTGGTATGACTGCGACCCTTGGTTTAAAGGATTAGTTCACCTCAAAATGAACATTTCCTGATCGTTTCCTCACCCCATCTCATACAAGATGGCCATGCCTTTCTTTCTTCAGTGGAAAAGAAATTACGTTTTTTGAGGAAAACATTCCAGGATTTTTCTCCATATAATAGAATTCAATGGGAACCAACGATTGAAGGTCCAAATCAATGAGGAAGAGCTTCAGAGACTCTTAGAGGAATAGAGTCTGATCCACACAAACTAGAAAAATGTATACTATAAGCACAATTGCTCGTCTTGCGCTGCTTTGGGTCAGGGATCATGTAATCACGTTGGAAATTTCACGTCTAATGTAGGGGAATGTACTGCCCTCGTGTTTACAAACTGAACATGCGAAGACAAACACAAAACGGTAAACCGACAATATCAGACAGTTTTGAAGATTGAGGAGAATATGAGATGGAGTTTTGAGAACTGAGAATATGAGAACTGTCCTCCTCCTCCACACTTTTAAACATGGGGGTAGTAGTTCAGTCTATGTCTAGCGTGACCTTTCCAACGTTATTACATTACCCGTGTCACGTTGCAGAGCAAGATGAGCAATTGTGCTTAAAGTATAAATGTTTCGTTTTTTTTAGTAAATGTCGGATGGTTTGTCTGGATCAGACTCTATTCCTCTGGGATCATCAGAGCCTCTGAAGCTCTTCCTCTGAAACTGCATTGATTTGGACCTTCAACCATTGGTTCCCATTGAAGTCCATTATGTGGAGAAATGTTTTCCTCAACTTTCATTTCTTTTTGACTGAAAAAAGACAGAGAGGTGAGGAAAGTATCAGGAAATTATCATTTTTAAGCATCCAATCCTTTAAAGGATTAATTCAGTTTTAAATAAACTTTTACTGATAGTTTCCTCACCCCCATCTCATCCAAGATGTCCTTGTCTTTCTTTCTTTAGTGGATAAGAAATGAAGGTTTTTGATGAAAACACTCCAGGATTTTTCTCCATATAATGGACTTCAATGGGCCTCAAACGGCTCAAGGGCCGAATGAGTTTCAGCGCAGCTTCAGAGGGCTTTAAACGACAGCAGACGATGAATAAGGGTCTTATCTAGACAAACCATCGCTCATTTAAACAAAAAATAAAGGAGTTTAAGTTTTATCAGCACAAATGCTGGCCTTGCTCTGTTCTGTGACGTTCGTTACGTTGAAAAGATCACGCTTGACGAGGGCGGAAGAACGAGTCTGTGTTTACGAATGTTCGTAAAAACGTTTTTGAACGATAAGCTGACACAAAGTCTGAATGTGTGTGTATGGTCCTCCTTCCACACATTTGTAAACACTGACTTGGTACTTCTGCCTTCGTCAAGCGGGACATTTTCAACGTCACAAACGCGTCTCACAGAACGGAGCAAGGCCAGCATGTGCTTATAAAACTTAAACTATTTTATTTTGTGTTTAAATGGCGATGGTTTGTCTAGATAAGACCCTTATTCGTCGTTTAAACCCCTCTGAAGCTCATTTGGCCCTTGAGCCGTTTGAGGCCCATTGAAGTCCATTATATGGAGAAAAATCCTGGAGTGTTTTCATCAAAAACCTTCATTTCTTTTCCACTAAAGAAAGAAAGACACGACTATTTAGAAGTGAACTAATCCTTTAAGCAAGCGGTTGAATTCTTCATGAGTGAACAACACTTTCCATTATTAACTCCTTAGTGTCACTAGTACTCATGCATTGCAGTTTAAGAAACATGAGAGGAAGCGGACTGCGGTTCAAATGCACCGTGGTTGTTCTGCGTGCATGCCGTAGTAATCGTGTTTGTCTTGCAGGTTTCTGGGTTCACTGTAACGACTCTGAGATGAACGTGTGCAGTGTGGAGGAGGTTTGCAGCACTCAGGCCTACATCCTGTTCTACACGCAACGCTCCTCTTAGACCTGTCTCTCTATCTCTCTCTCGCTTTCCTCTCTCTCTCTACCTGTTTCTCTCATTGGAGGTCTGTTCCTGACATCAGCAGTGAGACTCAGAGATTGATTGGTCTCTGCTGGCACGGTCACACTTTACCCAGGGCATTCAGGACCAAACTACACTCACCTGCAGGGTCCAGAACAGCAGGGACACACACACGGAAAAACAAACTGAGTACTGGAGTCCCTCTGCTGTCGAAGAGAGAGAGACGGACGCTCATCCTGGAGAGAAATGCGACAGCAATATGATCATCAAACACTCTGAATCAGGAATTCTTCACCTTTGATACTGCGACTGTTTTTCTACTCTCTTTCTATTTGGGACGAAAATCAGGAAAACAGAGAAAGCCTCTTCATTTACATCAGTGGTAAATGACTGAACAATCTTATGACGCTGAATGTCTTTAGTTGTGTGTGAGAGAGTGTGTGTTGAGTGGAAGGGTGTGACTGCTGACCTCTTACCCTTGACCTTTGTCCTGTTTTGTGAGAGCACCTGTTATCAACTTTATTGATCTTGTGGGATCTTTCTGATGATAGTGAATAAAGAAAAAAAATCATGAAACCTTGTGATGTCTGTTTTATACTTGAGGCGCCTATTATTGATGATTGGATGAATAGGCATAGAGACAAATCAAGTTCAGCAATTTCTTAATCTTGTGTAATTGGTATAGGATATTTGTATGTTTAAAGATTAATTTGTCACTCTAAAATAAACATTTAAATGTAAAAAAGTTACAACACCTGAACATTTTCCCTTCTCCTAAGGTTCCATAAACTTGGGTTGATTAAAAGCTAATAATTAAAAAAAAAAATCAAAGATTAAATATTTGTTTACCTGCAACAATGAACATGCAAATTTACTGAGGAAATATTACCTTAAAAAATCCCTGAATACTTTTAGGTCAAAGAGGTTCAGAATGACAAAAACATTTGTGAATAACATAATTTAACCTAGAAATCTTGTTTGTTAAATACGGTCACGGTTGGCCACCCTGTGAAAGGATGTACAAACAACACCAAATTAAGCAAATGTGTATATAGTTTACATACATTCATTAAAAAAGCACCTATTTCACCACTTGCTCTGATATAACATTAAATCGTCTCCAAAAAACTGAATGAATATTATTAAACTCACAACATTTGTCAAATCCAATGTCGTCTCCAGAAGTGCTCATTGTATTCGTCTAGGAATATTGGTCCAAACTGGACTCGTTTCTGTTGTTTACTGAATAAATGTACCGTTATAAAAGCGCGCGTAATTTTAGCGCGTAAATTACCTCAGACGGTCGCCCGTCAACTACACTAAATATTGCGTTTATTATCCCTGTTAAATGTGAAAATGATAGATCTATAAAAATATTAGAGCGTTTATCTAAGCGTACGACATCTGATTTAGCCATTCTGTCCTCGTTCCCTTTTTCCGGGCACAGTCAAACGTATTTGCATAATATTAATTAAAGGGAGCCCATGCTTACCATTAGAAAGATAACGAGGGATCTGCCAACTGTTGTAAAACCTACATCTGACCGCCAGGTGGCGCCGTTAACATGTCGATCATGCGGTAAACCGAACGATTTATTTATAGATTTGTGACGAACTCAGAATCATCAACCTAGTGGAAAGGAGACTGTTTCGTAAACCGTGTTGTGTATCATCGTGTTTCAAGTTATCAAATATTTAACTATTCATCATTTTGAGCTGGTTCATGTGACTCAGTGTAATCCATCCTGGGATTAATGAATTTGATCCGGATTAAAATCTGCATCTGGATTGCAGATTGTGCACCAATGCCAAAAATATGTTCACCCAGAAACTAATACTAATACACGGAGGCCCTAATGAAAACAAAAGCCTATATTTGCAAATGTATTTATTAAGAATACAGTGGTGGTGTGATTTAGCAAACGGGTAGAAATATGAGAAATGTGATCAAGCCGATGGAGCGTGTTACACTATTACTGTGTTTACAAAAATGCTCTGATGACGGATAGATTCTTCACTACTGGCGTTATGTGTCTGCCTTTTCACCCTAGTCAAATATCACTGAACAATGACAATGTTTTCACTGTCCTCCGTAATGAGATATATAACAGACACTGTGTTCCACAGAGACAAAACAAACTAAACGCAACACATTTTCCCACACAGTTTTGGTGTCAAAGTTCCTATGGATGTCCCCGTGTGTTGGTATTAAAGCCATGCATCAGCAGAAGACCATTCTCTGGGGCCTATTGCACAAAACTAGAATAAGGGATTAAGCCAGAATATTTTGGTTATCCAGGCTCAGTTTATCCGCTAATATACAGTTATCTTTCGTTATCGTTCTTGGTGTGAGTGTGCCTATAGGGTACGTTTACACGACAGCGGTGGACTAAATTTTGCATACAGATGACAAGCTCACCAAGATATCCCGGATGAATCCCTTATCCGAGTTTTGTGCAATAGGCCCCTGGACTGTCCGCTCTAAGAACCAGTTTTAACATTCATTAGTTAAAGCAAAAATGAGCTCAGTGGACTAAAACAGGAAAGAAACCCATTCAGAAGGAAAAGACGGGGAATGTTGAGGCCATGTGTCTCCGTACTGTCTCTTTCTTATACATCCTTCACGCTCTCACCCAGTTCTGGTAGGAGAGGAGGGATGCGTCACAGTTAGTTCTGAGCGTGTGTTTTGTTTGTGTTTTTCAGCTGGGCAGCAAACACAGCTCAAGCCAATCCCAGTGTTTCCACAATGTGACCAGGAAGAGTGCCAGGGCGAGGGTGGCACCGACGCGGGCGCGCGTCTTCATGAGGGGCGTGATGAAGTTGGCCATGGTGGAGACGAACACCAGCAGAACCGCCATTAGGGCCAGGATGACGTTGATGAGCTTCCCCAGCAGAGCTCGTGCGTTTGCGTTCTCCACGCCCTCCAGTTGGACCACCTGCTGCTGTTGCTGCTGCAGCTCCAGTTTGGTAATGCGGGTGAGGCAGGATTCGACGGCCTCCTGCACACAAACACACGTACAGAACTTCGTCAAGTATGCAAGCTCCAACGTCCCTCTCGGAGAGATTGGCATGGGGATGGCAATGTTAAAGTCCCCTTCAAAATGAGCATGTCCTGATAATTTCCCCATCTCATCCAAGATGTTCATGTCTTTCTTTCTTCAGTCGAAAAGAAATTAAGTTGAGGAAAAATTCCAGGATTTTTCTCCTCATAATGGACTTCAATGGGAACCTTCCTCAAATCAATGAGGAAGAGCTTCAGAGACTCTGATGTTTCCAGAGGAATAGAGTCTGATCCACACAAACCATCTGACATTTACTAAACATTTAATCACTTTTTAACCTCAAATGTTCGACTCAGTGTTGTTCTTCTTCACGGCGTGTGATGTCATCATGTCTGAAAGGTCACATGATGCAGTTGAATGTGCCAAAAACTCTCTCTCATGTTCTCCTCACACTTTAAATTGTCCGCCACTGTTGTTTTGCACGTTCGTTTTAGCACTGGGTCGGCATTTTTCACCTGCGTCGTGATCTTTCCCACGTGATGATGTCAGTCGCCGTGACGAATCACAACACAGAGGTTGCACCTTTGAGGTTAAAAAGTGAATGAATGTTTATTTGTGTTAAAAAAGTCTGATGGTTTGTCTGGATCAGACTCTGTTCCTCTGGGATTATCAGAGCCTCTGAAGCTCTTCCTCTGAAACTGCGGACCTTCAACCGTTGGTTCCCACTGGAGTCCATTATGTGGAGAAAAATCCTGGAATGTTTTCTTCAATTTAATATCTTTTCGACTGAAAAAACGTAAGACATGAGCGAGGAAACGATCAGGAAATGTTCATTTTAAAGTGGAATAACCCCCATTGCAGATCTAAGCAACCAATCAGCTGTGCTCGATAACGATGTGATCAGAGGTGTAGTGGTAAAAAAAGAGGTGGGTAAACTATAAATTCTGGGTGACTGCATCGTGGTCACGGTGGGCCACTGCCGACCGGTGTATGCAGCCCGATCTCACGGCAACTCGTACTATTACGAGGTGGCTAATATGAGCACATATGAGAGAACACACTAGAACATATTCACATTAAACAAGCTGGAATCAAAGAATTTGACTTTTGTCTTAAAAAATTACTTAAGCCGACTAATCGATTATCAAAATAGTTGTCGATTTCAGTTTTTGCCAATTGCTAATGAGGCAGGTGCAGATTAACGACAGAAGGATCAATTTGGTGCCACATATTTTAATTTAAAGAAAACTCAGTTTCTGGTTTCTGTAATCAACAGAAGATTAATCAACAGACAATATAAGTTGGACTGTAGTTTCCACAAGTGTAGCCTAATGGCTGCCGACATTAACAGACGATTTTGCTAAACTATAAAAACAAGAAAACCAAAAATGTTCTATTTGAACACAAAATACACTGCATCATTACAGCTTTATTACAGGGTTTCGACATGCTCTCTACATTAAACCAGCTGCCTGTGATTAATTAATATCACAACATTGTCCAGAGTGCCTCTTTGTCCACTTGAAAAGTGATTGAAAAGTGTCACAAGCTGATTAAATGTACTACAAATGGATAATTGTCATTTTGAAAATTTCTGGATATCCATTTTTGAATCTTGGTTGCGTGTCGTTCATGAATGATTCGTTCATTTTGAACGAATCTTTAATATGACTCGGGACTACGGAGTTGTCTCAGAGAGTGATTTGTTCATTTTGAACGAATCTTTAATATGACTCGGGACTACCGAGTTGTCTCAGAGAGTGAGTCGTTCATTTTGAACGAATCTTTAATATGACTCGGGACTACCGAGTTGTCTCAGAGAGTGATTCGTTCACTTTGTTTTGACTGCACGTGCGCATTACGCAACATATGGGTTCTGATTGTTCTGATTCTGAATCGACAGGTGAGATCCGAGTCTTTTGTTCTTCCTGTCAGTCCCATAGAGACGGGAAGAGAAAAGATTGGTTCATTTTGCTGAGCGAGACTCAAAGATCCGAGTCAGTAAAATGATCCGAACTTCCCACTACTCTCACTGACAGTTGCAGCACGATATGAAAGACAACCAATGAAAATTAATAATATGAAACTAAAACGACACAAGCTTAATTTACAATGGCTTAGGAACTGTAGGCTATTTAGAAGTGGATGAACTCTATTTAGAGGTGGATAAACGCACTTTGGAGGTGGGTAAACGCTATTTCTGAATTTTGGGAGGTGCGTAAACGGCGTTTACGTGCGTTTAGCCTCCACTACATCCCTGGATGTGATCCCTACCAAATCTAAAGTACTTTCCAATAATCCTCATTATAATTATTCATAGGCAGAATAAGGGGCAGGGCCTGGTTGAGTTAGTTAGTAGTGTGTTGAAACTGCCAGTTATGGTAAGGGGCGAGACATTTTCCAAACACTAAACACAACACAATGCTCCAGCCGACCAATCAGAGCACAGTGTGCTTTTCAGAAGGAGGGGCTTCATAAGCCCCTTTCACACTGCACGTCGGAGCCGCAATATTCCCGGAACATTGCCGGGTCGCCTTCTGTGTGAAAGCAACCACGTCCCGGCATTGATTACCGAACTGAACCCAGGTCGGGGACCTAGTAACATTGCGGGGTTCGACCTGGGACGAGCGCTGTGTGAACAAAAGCCGAAACTAATGCCGCAGCGTGTGCGTAGTTATCGTGCGACTCCTAGAGCTTGTTTCTTCAATAACACAACCCTGCAGTGCCAGAAGAGCTCGTCTGTGTTTTAAACGCAGAGAGTGTTCGGATACAAGAGAAACTAAAATTAAACAAGCAGAAATGAGCGCAAACTGGACACAAGTCGAGACCACGGAGCTCCTTACTATCCGCGCTGAAGCGGAGATCGCTCGCCGTTATACGTCACATCAGGATGTCACGTGTCGACTCGACCCGGGACCGTTACGGGTTGTGTGTGAAAGCGCACATATTACGGTATTTCGCTGGCAGTGTGAATGGACCAAATCTAGCGGCCCGGGAACAAATGCCGGGTCGCATTATCCGTGTATTTGCCGGAATCGCAGTGTGAAAGGGGCTATAGAGACGGAACTAAAAGTTACTGACAGACTGGGACAAGAGGAGCCGCAACAATGGGGAATGTGGATAAATAATCAACATTCAAGCAGGACAACTCTCTCACCTGGATGTCTCGCGCTCTCTCGTACGACTGGTACGCCACCTTCTCCTCCATGCTGGCCAGCTCCTGCTTCAGATTGCTCATTTCGTTCTGGTGAAGTTCCGTCAGATCATTCAGTTGCTCTTCTAGACGCTCATATCTGGAGGGGAAAGAGAGAAGACACACGAACTGAACATCTAGCTCTGGAAAAATAGTGATGTTTGATTATTGAGCGAAGCGTTCTTTTAAGCCGGTGACCAGTTGAGCCGGTTCGAACTGAATCAAACTTAAGTTCCGTATTGATGATGTGCAGCAACCAGACTGTAAAAAAAATATAGACGTAGTGTCCGTAATGCCACCCATAGGATTCTAAAGCGTAGAGACTGGCCGTCGCAGTCACACCCAGAAAACTGAAAATGGGCAAAGAGGCGGGACATGGGCGGAGCTGAGGCAACACGATGACTAACAGACGGCAGATAAATGGCTATCCACCCGTCACTTAAAGTGGCCACACCCTTAATTATGCAGAACTTTAATGGTTCCTGCACACTCCTTTGCGAATGTTGCTTGTCAGACTGTACGAAAATAATCGCCACTGTAAGATCTCAGCTGTCATTAATGTCAGACTGTACGATAGTCAAGCCGCGCTACAAACGGACGCAAACAAGAAAACTCGTCGGGAGTTTTAGATCATCAATGAATGCGTTCGGTGACAGTGAGCTGCATTGCACGTGGGATTGAAATAGTGACTACAAAGAAATCTCTAGTTCTCGTTTTGGTCAAACAAAAAACGAGATATTTGACTGTCGTCGTAGGAGGAGTCACACTGTAGGATTGTGCGCCAAATCTTCTGACACTGCCATAATTTCGTCTGAGGTAACCCCCCTCACAGTCGTCATGAAGGGCAAAATAAGCCGTATAGACCAAAACCACAATTAGTCTCAGACTGTAAACATGTTTTATTCTGCTGTAAAGTTGGACATTTTAACGAGCTCAGTGAGATTCTGCTGCTTCTGGAGCCGCTCTAGTGGCCAGCGGAGGAACTGCAGTTTACATTACTTCAGTATCGGCTTCAGGAGCCGCTCTAGTGGCCAGTGGAGGAACTGCAGTTTACATTACTTCAGTATCGGCTTCAGGAGCCGCTCTAGTGGCCAGTGGAGGAACTGCAGTTTACATTACTTCAGTATCGGCTTCAGGAGCCGCTCTAGTGGCCAGTGGAGGAACTGCAGTTTACATTACTTCAGTATCGGCTTCTGGAGCCGCTCTAGTGGCCAGCGGAGGAACTGCAGTTTACATTACTTCAGTATCGGCTTCAGGAGCCGCTCTAGTGGCCAGAGGAGGAACTGCAGTTTACATTACTTCAGTATCGGCTTCTGGAGCCGCTCTAGTGGCCAGAGGAGGAACTGCAGTTTACATTACTTCAGTATCGGCTTCAGGAGCCGCTCTAGTGGCCAGAGGAGGAACTGCAGTTTACATTACTTCAGTATCGGCTTCTGGAGCTGCTCTAGTGGCCAGTGGAGGAACTGCAGTTTACATTACTTCAGTATCGGCTTCTGGAGCTGCTCTAGTGGCCAGTGGAGGAACTGCAGTTTACATTACTTCAGTATCGGCTTCTGGAGCTGCTCTAGTGGCCAGTGGAGGAACTGCAGTTTACATTACTTCAGTATCGGCTTCTGGAGCCGCTCTAGTGGCCAGCGGAGGAACTGCAGTTTACATTACTTCAGTATCGGCTTCAGGAGCCGCTCTAGTGGCCAGTGGAGGAACTGCAGTTTACATTACTTCAGTATCGGCTTCAGGAGCCGCTCTAGTGGCCAGTGGAGGAACTGCAGTTTACATTACTTCAGTATCGGCTTCTGGAGCCGCTCTAGTGGCCAGCGGAGGAACTGCAGTTTACATTACTTCAGTATCGGCTTCTGGAGCCGCTCTAGTGGCCAGAGGAGGAACTGCAGTTTACATTACTTCAGTATCGGCTTCAGGAGCCGCTCTAGTGGCCAGAGGAGGAACTGCAGTTTACATTACTACAGTATCGGCTTCTGGAGCCGCTCTAGTGGCCAGTGGAGGAACTGCAGTTTAAGTCACTTCTGTATTGGCTTCATAGACCGTAAAAAAATATGGACGACTCGACATCATCCGTTTCCGCTTGGCAGATTTGAAGCTTTCAGGCGCCCTTGCACGGCGCGGACATCTTGGGACCGAGTCTGCACAGTAGCGATTTTGGGACCGGAGTTGCGCAGTAGAGCGCAGGAAGTAGAGTCGCGATATCAAAAGCCCGCCCACACTCTCGCAGATGCAGAACAATTAATAATGTTGGTGTGAAATAAATAAACTCAAAGTAAACTTATTTTTAAAACGAACACCTGAAATGAAATCATCGTGATGATAACTGCCTTCAGTGACATAAACTAACTTTGGGGAAACATTTTTGAAGTGTAATTTTATTATTTAGTTTGCCTCGCGTCCATTAGAAAACACAGAGGGGCGGCTATATTGGGACCGGTCACCGGGGGGCGATCGAGGTGCGAAAGCTTCAGTAAATGAGAGGGAGACTGCAGGCTTGATTGGCTTCAACAGAAACTGGGGAAGGACAAAATGAGCACAATCCAAACTTTGAAAGGAATGAATCACAAAAGAAGCGAATGAGCCATTTCTAATTCAGACATGACCAGACTGGTCCTTAGGCTTGATTATCTGTCTCTAGACATGTTCAGTTGCTCATTCAGTGCTGTGTATGTCTTGCGGCATCGAACCGGAAGTAAAGTTTGATTCAGTTTTTATTCAAGTATCGAATTTTGCTACCGGAAAAAGTGCTGTTTTACCTGTATCGCTCCTCCTGCAGGCACTGGGTCATGTAACTGTAGTCGCTCTGCAGCTGCGCTTTCATGTCCTCGATGGCGTCCTCCATATGCACCTGGCCGACTTTAATCTCCTGCAGGCCTTCCAGCAGAGCATCCCAAGAGGAAGACGACGAATGGTGGTGGTGATGGTGGTGGTGATGGCCATCCAATCGAGGGCTGCCCATAGCGGCTCCCATCCCTGACATGGCCCCGCCGGCCCCGCCCGAATTGCTCCCGGCCGCTGACCCAGATGTCGCACTGGAGCATTCGTCGTCGCTGCCGTATTTGGGGCTGGAGACCAGCGTGGCGCTGCCGCTCAGGGCTCTGGGCGTCTCTTCCGCATGCCCGTCCTCTAGGCTGTCCTTCAGGTGGGCGATGTTGTCTGCGCTGCCGAACTTGTTGCGAATGAGGCTGGCGAACTCCCGGGGTTTGGAGACGACAGCGGTGTGCGTGAGCGCCGAGACTCCGCCCTTCACGCCTTCCACCACGCCCCCTCCGAAACCGCTGATTCCCGCGCGCATGTTTGCGCCGACATCCTTCAGCCCCTGCTGCATGTCCCGAAAAACGTCTTTAGGCTGCCGCGCAGGACCATTCTGCAGAAAACACATCATTAAGGCATTTGCACACTGAAATTTTGCATTTGTCCGAAATTTTCGCATGCGTTTTTTCGTATTTGTGATCCGAAAAATGTGTCATGCACACAGACCCTGCACACTGAGCCCGATGCGTATGAATGAATGGGTTACGGGGGAAAAACGCAGAATATCAAACTTGTTCTGAATTTTTTTTTTTGGACGGACGAAGGTTTCGGAGGCAGTGTGCAAGCGTGATTGACATAACGTGAGTTCGAATATTTTGACGTGCGAAAATTTCGGACTCCGTGTACTCTGGAGAACTGCAAAAGTTTGCATGCAACAGAGATCCCTTACCTGCTCGATCTCTTTGAGCTTCTTGTGGTAGTGCTCGAGTTTCTTGTGCAGGTGTGCAATGGTCTGCGCAGACTTCTGGTTCTTCTTCTCGAACACCTGCTTGATGCGCGACGCCTGCTGTTTGTCCGCATTATGGGCCAGTTTGAGATACTCGGCCACGTTTGCGTCACGGGCTTCCTGCTCCACGCGGATCTGCTCCGTGATCTTCAGGATCTTCTGCTGCAGGTGTTCGAGCGCCGCTCGTGTCCTCTGGATCTCGCCGTCCGATCCCGCCTCCACGCTGATGTTCCCATCCGACCCGCCATGGCTCACGGAGGGCGGCAGGCCGAGAGTGGACACTTCGCTTTTATCCAGCTGCGTGCACACAACCAAAGCACGAGCGCATGAGTGAGTGCTCACGTCTGTTTACAACGCTCTGAGAGAGACGGCCTGACCCACTTTCCACACACATCACAGTAAGAGAAGAAACACACCAGCGCCCGATGGAAACGGTCAGCCATGCACACCACAGACAAATCAACAGAGATTATACATCGGAAATGAAGGCAGCGTCTCCACTCCCAGACGCGTCAGAAAGCGCAGCACCTCAACCTCCAGCCGTAAACACATTCTAGCATGCCAGGAACAAGCGTGTAAAGATGCATTAACTTGCCTGTACAAAACTGCATGCTAGAATGTGTGTTTCTCTGAGACGAGGCTTGTTGTGTCACACACACACACCTTTTAAGAGTAAAGCATCTTTTAACGCATGTGTTACCTGTGGGGAGCATGCGCATGTGTGCGATCTACAGGCCGTGTTTAGAATGTGGGTTAGAACTGACAAACACACACACACACACACACACACACACACACACACACACAGGCCACTCGCAGACGCGCCAGAAAGCGAAGCATCTCAACCTGCGCTTAAATAAGCGTGTTTCATGAACACATGCATGTGCCTCGTCTCAGGGAAACAGTTTCTAGCATGCTGTGAACGCGCATGTACAGATGCATTAACCTTAACGTGTGTGTTCAGAGGGGTTGCCTGCATGCTAGAATGTGAGGCATGTTGTGTCACACACACACCTTTTTAGGGTAATGCATCTTTTAATGCATGTGTGTACGATCTACAGGCCGCGTTTAGGATGTGGGTTAGAATTGAGTGGTGCGGGACAGCAAACACACACACACACACACACACACACGCATGACACCTGCGGTGTGAATCAGGGACATGTGTCAGGCGAGTTACACGCAGACGGGTGATGATGGACAGATGATGGACAGATGATGGATGGACGGCACAACATAGGAACAGATTAATTTGCGATAGATTACCATGATCTTCAGTGCAGGATGTGCAGCTTCACTGCAGAGACGTGTAAGAGGGCCATTTCCCTCCCGTCTGTCTCTCTCTGTCTCTCTGCGTCCACCCCTCCCCCTCTCCTCTATCTGTCTATCTCTCAGTCCGGTCTGCCATGCTTTACATCAGAGTCATGATCTGTTCGCTTCTCTCATCTTTGTCTCGGCCGTTTCTCGCGTTCCGTTCTGGTCTTTCCGGCCGTGTGTGTGTCTGAGTGTTTCGACGAGGCTGCGGACTCGGAGCAGATGAGCTGAGGGGGAGGGGAGATCAGCGGAGCATGCGTCACACACACACACACACACACACACACACACACACACACTGCAGCCTAATCTATGTGTGTGCGTCATGAGGGCATGTTTGGGGTGTGTGTATGTGTGTTTCAAAGTGAGAAACACGTTTTTAAGGGATGTGTGTGTGTGTGGGACATTTCCCAGACTGACAGGAAGGGCTGATGGGAAACACTGACGTATGTCTCAAAGCAACACACTTCACAACAACTGGGTCACTATGTTGAAGAGCAGCACCTGCTACACACACACACACACACACACACACACACACGTGACGCGCATCCGAGCCTCTTTTCCTATTCAGATTAATATTTCAGGATAATTAGCAGTATTGATATATCTGCGGCAGTCAGGAGATGATTTGATCTGTAAACATGTTACAGAAATACTCTCGCAACGCCAAGGGCGGCAAAAATAAAATACGCAAATATCGCGCTGTTTTAAAAGCACGGATGCTCGTTTCTGCCGGGGGATTAAAAAATAAATAAATAAATGGTGTAATTCCGAGTTAATGACACAATTTCTGATTAAATACGTCAGTATTGTGAGATAAAAATTCCCAATTTCCTTTTTTTCAGTGGTGGAAACAAGCTTATAGTCCACTTGAAATTGTAATATTTATGAAATGAAACGAAATACATAAACTTCAACAAAATCTTATTTTGCTCAGCCTCCTTTTCATATTTGGTTCATTTGAACAAAGTCAAATATGCAGGCATCGTTTTAAAGGGCTGGGAAGAGGAATCTGTATTTAAACTGGGTCATTAATGTAGTAGAAATGGGAAATTATTTTTGAATTTGGTGCCTTTTAGACTGAGAAAAGACAGAAAATGTATTTGTCTCATTGGGATGAAAGACTACAATTCCCAGAATGCTTCGCTGCCCTGTGAGGCCACTCCCACAGCCATCGCTACTGGATTACAGTGACTGAGTTAGAGAAGACACTACAATTAAAAACTGAACGTGTGTGTTCAATATAATGAGTGTGTCGCCGCGCGAGTCTCACAGCACTGAGCACTGACTGCAGGAGTCAGATAAATGAGCTCGTGTTGAGAGCTGAGCATACATTCACAACGCCAGTTCAGTCTGCCGCGTTTCAGTTCATGCCTTTGCAAGCTTAACTTTCACAGAAATTAATTTGAGAAGTTAGAAGAGTTCCATTGCTCAGCATAGCTCCGTTTAAATGAGTGCCTGAGCTGAGCTGAGCTGAGCTGTGAGTGTGATCTCCATCCCTCACGCGCGGGTTAAACATGAGGAAATGGCTCCCTCTGCTGGCTGTAGTCTTTAGCCTCTGGCCAAACATTCCTAAGGTGACGCAAATATCGCCAATTTGCATCATAGGAGGAATTTTTCCAGAAATAAATGCAGAAATCTCTCGTCTCAGGGGGATATGATGAGGGAAAGCACAATCATTTGATTATACTCCAGGGTTTCTGCTGATACAAAGCCATATGCTAATCGCTGAAGGAACCCTTTAAGTTTCTTTAACACTTACTGCAATATTTTAATGGCAGCTAATGATAATATAATAAACTGCACTAAAGTAAATGTGCGGAGCATCTAAATGGACATGAAGGGAAAATTATGGGATGGGAGGAAAAATTAGTCGCTAGTGCTTTTATTCTCCGTCTCAAACCTTAACACAAGTTTTGCGAGCAAGAAAAGTTTTTTGGGTGATATACAAAACTTTTGCTAATGAGCGTAAAAGCATGGAAAAAAAAGTTCTCCCCCACATCATTTTTTTTCCCATTTGTGTCCCTTTAGGGGCTCCATAAGATCGATCGCATGATGTATATGTATGTACATATGTATTTAAATCCAATTTCCTGTGGACTTCACGCGTAACGTTAGCATGATAGATTCACTTACCAAACAGCAGAAGGTCGTCCACCTAGAAACCTCAAAACACTTTACAGCACACTAACCTTTTCTTTTCTTTTCTTTTCTTAAATCAGCAGGTAAATGAATTTATACAAATCGGTCGTACACTCCAGTTTCTCTTCATAGACAGTTTTATTAAAAGAACAATTACATGTCAAATCTACAAATACAAAATTCATCAGAAAAATAAATATGGCATATATTCAGAGCTCTTTAACACTAACGGACAGATGCAAGCGACACGACTCAAAAGAACAAGTGCAAATCTGAATCAACAGAACAATCCGGATACCAACAGGACATTTACAGACGGCTCGCAGAAACACAAGAAGAGCTACAGCTGATTTAAGAAGCCTTCGCTGGAGTTTACACTCAAGTATAAAGTTTGGCATTCTTTTAGTTCACTTTACACGTCATCGCTCGCCGTTACTGGTATCTCCATGACAACAGAAGAACTGAGTGTTCGTAAAGACGCCGTTGCTGCCGCCAAACACGAGCAGAACAGTGGTTATTATAGTGTTAATAATATTTTCAATTATCAATCTTTTTTTGTCATTTCGTTGTGCTTTTGTCATTTTTATTTCAATACTACTATTTAAGTTTAACTTATTTTTAGTTATCGCCAGGTAATATTTATATTTTACTTTATTGAAATGAACAGAACTAGTTTAAGTGAACTATAATAATCCAGGTCTTGGTAAAACATTCATACGGTAATTAACACGCTAAATTTAACGCGATATGATGAACAAATGAATGTACGAATAAAACTGCGCTTCTGCTCGTGTTTCGCGAACGGCGCAAGTGTTCGTAAATAAAATGAGGTTGTGTACGTTTATAACGACTTAAGTGTAAAAAATAAAATCAAATAAAAATTGACAGCAAACATTGAAAATGAGCAGTTTTTAAAGTTAGCTACACATTTTGTGCAATAAAGCAATACATTTGAATATGTGCGCACTGAAGAATCAGCGCTTTACAACAGGACACAAACTCTTTTCTATACGTTTATGGATCTTTTGAGAATCCACCCCTCCACCCATCGAATTTAAAGAGTTTTTTTTTTTACACAAATTTGCATAAATGATAACCGTTGACATATAAACAGGAAGTGTTCCCTCCTCAATCACACATGATGGAAGAGTTGTGGAGCCGCCCGTCGCAGGGAACGCCCTGAACCCGCGTTTGTCGAGTTCTGGAGAGGCTGAAGGTAGATGCCGGTGTAGAAAAACAGAAGATCTGAGTTCATGTGTCTGTACACGTAATGAGAGGAAATGAGTCCAGGCTCGTGCTGGCTTTATTGTCCTGATTTGCGGGGCGTGGCCACCTGCCTCTTCTTCGCCTGGTAGAAATCTGTTTGGATAAGAACGCTCTGATTATTACTCAAACGGTCATCACGCCTTTACTCAACACTCATCATCACTCACCATCTGCTCGTATTTTACTCCTGCATGACATTTTTTTCAGTTTATATACACAGATCAGGCATAACATTATGACCACCTTCCTAATATTGTGTCGGTCCCCCTGACCCGTCTCTGATGGACCCCTGAAGGTGTGCTGTGGTATCTGGCACCAAGGTGTTAGCAGCAGATCCTTTAAGTCCTGTAAGTTGTAAGATCGGACTTGTTTGTTCAGCACATCCCACAGCCGTCGCTTCTTCCCATAGTGCATCCTGGGGCCATGTGTTCCCCAGGTAAGCCACACACACACACACACACACACACACACACACACACACACACACACACACCCCCGGCCATCCACGTGATGTAAAAGAACACGTGATTCCTCAGACCAGGCCACCTTCTTCCATTGCTCCGTGGTCCAGTTCTGATGCTCACATGCCACTGTTGGTGCTTTCGGCGGGGTCAGAGGTCAGAGGTCACCCTGACTGGTCCATACGCCTCAAACTGAGCTGCTCTGTGTATTCTGACAGCTTTCTATCAGAACCAGCATTAACTTCTGGAGCAGTTTGAGCTCCAGTAGCTCGTCTGTTTGATCGGACCCCACGGGCCAGCCTTCGCTCCCCACGGTCATCAATGAGCCTTGGCCGCCCATGACCCTGTGGCCGGTTCTCCACTGGTCCTTCCTTGGAGCACTTTTGATAGATACTGACCACTGCAGACCGGGAACAGCCCACAAGAGCTGCAGTTTTGGAGATGCTCTGACCCAGTCGTCTAGCCGTCACAATCTGGCCAAACTCGCTCAAATCCTTACGCTTGCCCATTTCTCCTGCTTCACACACATCAACTCTGAGGACTAAATGTTCACTTGCTGCCTAATATATCCCACCCACTAACAGGAGAGATCATCAGTGTTATGCCTGATCGGTGTGTGTGTGTGTGTGTATTATTTGCCCGCCTCACCTGTGATGTTGGTCTGTTTCCTCTTCAGCTCGGCTCTCTTCTCTGGCGTTTTCTCCACGTCCTGCGGCACCGAACTGAATCTCTGTGGGGTTCGAGGGGCGTTCTCTTTCCCCGACGGCTCGCCGCAGCAGCGGTAAAGCACCGGAACCCGGACTCCGGACACGCCCTCCCACTGGAAGTCTCCGCCCTCCAGAGGCTTCTCCGAGAGGAAGTCGAAGCTCCAGCGGCGCGACGCGTCCTCCAGATCTTTCCTCAGGGCGTCGCGGTACTCCAGGTGAAGCTGCTCGCGGTCCACCGGGCCAAATAGGCTTCTCTTGGCCGGCCCGTTACCGAGGGCTCGCAGGATACGCTTGTGTGCCGCCATTACTGAGATCTGCAGAGACACACGAGGGATCAGTGAAGATACACAACTTACGCTTGCATTGATTTCACGGGTCAGTGCGGTTCTGTCTGAGTTTATAATCCTGATCTGCCAACATTGTCTCTCTCTGATAAATTAAAATAAGCTGATAACATCACTGTTTACTCCAGAACAACTGTACAGCCAAATCTAATTCTGCTGCAGTATTGTCCTGTTTAACACTGAAGCTGCTCTGACACAATCGGCGCTGGAGAAGAGCGATAGAAATAAAGATGATGTGAAATGATTTCTCTGCTGTTCTCAGAGCAGCTTCTAAAGGCTGAGTGAGTCATGAGCTGCGGAGACATGTGAGGACATGTTCCTGTGACTGCAGTGACCACGTCTGACCAGCAGAGGGACACACACACACACACACACACCACAGCTACAAAAACATCACGTATGAGGGGCGTCTATTTATAAAAATGTGGGTCAAGTGTCTCATTTCACTCTTTCCAACTGAATGTTCAAACAAAAGCACTGAAATAATACTTGAGATTATATAGTTTCGTTACTTAGCTTTTTTATTTAAATTATTTTACTCATTATTTAGCTCTTATTTAACTAATTAATACTTGCGATAATAGTCGAAATTATGACTTAAAGTTGAAAACATTACAGGTTGAGTCAGAATTACGACAAAGTTGTCAACATTATGACTTAAGTCAATTATGACGACAGTCAAATCTTAACATTAAAAATGTAACACTCATTCATTTTTTTTCAAAGGTTTTAGTCCATCTTTTTTTCCATGAGAAAACTTTTTTTATGTTTTAACATGTTTTATTTAAATAAGTTATTCTTATCCAATTACATTATTTGACTAAAATACTACTTGTGATAATATAATAACTATAAAAGAGTTTTCCATGAGAAATCTTTGGTTTTTATGTATTAAAATGTGTTTTATTTAGATGGCATATTATAATTTAACTGCATAATTAACTAAAATAATACTTGTTATAAAATAAAATAATACTTTTGGCATTCTTACTATGACAGGAGTGACAAAACAGCCCCAAGTTCACATCAGAGTCAGAATTTAATATTAAATTTAATAAATTAATGTATAATTGCGATATATAAGATTTCAGCCCAAACATATAATATATTTTTTTATTAAATTTTTTTATTTCATTAATCATTCACGACGTCATGACAGCACGTGTCAAAGCTTCCCTATTGGTTTATATAGGGGACATTCAGTTCATTACGAAAAAAATAAATTCAAGACGGCGGCGGGAAAGCGAGCGTCGTTTTGATTGGTCAGAAGTGACAGAGACACGCCTACTCCTTGCTCTAGGTCCACGTGAAACCGAAGCTCGTGTAAGCCGGTGGAAAACAGGTCCTGACTGACCCGAGCTCACAATAACATTCAAACAGCGATAAAAAACAGCTGATCGATACATTCACGACATTCGGTTAAAGCTCGTCTGAGATGTTTATAAGAGCCAAGAGGTTAAACTAGTCTTGAGATAAGTGATCACTATATACGTGCAAAACGATTGAAAAACATGAAAACTTACATGTTTTGGCTTCTGACGAGGGTCTAAATCGCCGTTGGCTGAGTGTCGTTGGGCAGTTTCAGGTGTCCTGAGCGAAGAAAATCGAGTTTAAACCGGAAAGTGTGGAGAAAGTTGCGAGTGGTGCTGGATTGGAGCTGTTGTGCTGCAGCTCAGGGGACTTTCGGAAGTTTTATCAACTCTGATGGGCGTGTCCAGCCCCTGGGCGGGGCCCGAGACAGCACGTGGATTTGAAACACACGAACACACGTGAGTAGCGTGAACAGCGTGAACTCGCCTTCACGGGGCATTCCAGTGGATCTACGTCACAGGTCAGCGCAGAAGCGGATCCGCCCAGTGCGCATGCGCTGTGCTTTAAGCGCGGATTTTACTTTCTTGTGTGAGTGTGTGCTGAGTGTGTGAGGTCGTCTACGTAACAGAAATAACTAAAGTTCATGCTTAGCAGGCAAAAAAATACAGCACTATTCTACAACCGCGAAGAGCTCTTACAAATAAAAGTCTTGTTTTCTTTAAAAGTCTTATTTCTGGAAGCCCATTTCTGCCACATAAGAAAAAGATGCTTTAGCAAATCATAACAGTGATATAAAAAGTCGAAATTATGACATGCTAAATTATAATACTAAAATATATGGCTTAGAAAGGGTACAAATTTGACATTAAAAGTTAAAAATATGATATTAAAAGTTGACAGAAATTTACAGTTTTATATAAAGGTCACAATTAGGGCTCAATATGGACATAAAATGGTAAACTGTAACTTGAAGTCAATGACAAAAAGTTTAAATTATGGCTTAAAAATAAATTATGACAGTCAAAACTATCAAACGTCGAAACTGACAAGTCATAATTATGAAAAAAAAGATGAAATTATGACTAAAAAATTAATTATGACAGTCAAAATTATCAAACGTCGAAAAAATATCACAAGTTGAAATTGTCATAATAATTAAGTCATAATTATTACAAAATTTTGAAATTATGACTTGTTGAAATAATGTCAAAATTGACAAAAAGACAAATATTATGACAAAAGGTCAATGACAAATTTGAAATGATGACTTAAGTCAATATAAAAAGTTAAAATTGATTCGTTTCAATTTTGACAAAATTGAAATTATAACAGGTGGAAATTATAACAAAGTTAACATTCTGGCTTTAAGTCATAATTATGACAGTTGAAATAAGACAAGTCAACTTTCAGACTGTCATAGTTATAATTAAGTAAAAAATTATTACAGAAAAGTCAGTTATTATAATTAAAGCATAATTACAATATTAAGAGTCGAGTTGTCATTGTAAGATTTACCACCCTCTATGTTCCCCTTATGTGGCAGAAATGGCCTTCCATAGATATTTGACTAATTTAATATTAGTGTTGTCTTAAAACATGTACAGTCGAGCATTATTAATAACTAATACCTCATATTTCAGAGTAACAAGCAACACAGTGAAGCTCACAGTACAATCATAATGTTCATAAACACTAAAATAATGCGAAAATAACCCATAACGCACAACTGTATGACCACAGCGCTCAATAAAATCCGTTAGTTTGTTCACTAATGAGCTGCATACTTCCCACGGCATTCATTCGCTTAATTAATGAGCTTTTCATTAGGGTTCGCGGTTTGGCGGGACTCAAGACCCTATGCTCAAGACTGCTCCCGACACGTGACTCATCGGAACGTGACGTCACGCGAGGGGAGGGAAAGGGCGGGAAAGTTTGAGTTTCTGTGGAACAAGTTCATTCATTCGCCATTATGGCTGATATATCATTACTATGACTGAATACATGCAGCCGTATGAGCGCATATTAGTTGATAGATACGTGGACTATTTGTAGCTTTACAGATTAATTTGGCAAAGCAAAATAATACTGAGTGAACTACTAAAGTGATTTAAAATGGCGGACGCCGTATATGTTTTCTGGTCTGTAAACAAGCGAATGATCCGTCTTTACTCACACGACCATCCACGCCTCTGTCAGTAGATTACATAACATTTGTTCTAAAGGTGGAGGGGATTTTAAATTCATCTTGTGATTGGTGACCTTAGGTTATGATTATGAATGACTGCTGAGTCATGACGTCTGCATAGCGAGCAAATGAAGGACTTGGGTCACGTTTTTTAACCACTAAATCAGAACCCATCTGCCCTTTTCTCGTGTATTTTAATATTTTTACTGATAAAGACGTCAAACATAATGTTATTATTGTGTAAAACATTTAGTTCCTATTGCGTTACACCATTTCGTTTTACAAAAACTACATTTTATTTATTTTAATTGTTGTGCTTAGATACTGTTTAATCGTATTTGTTTACATTTCCCCCACTACTTAATTTCAAATTAGACTAGTTTCACAAAAATATTTGTGATTTAATCATTATATATTTATATCAAATCTTCATTTAATTAACTCATTAAGTTTTACTTTTTAACTGACGTTCAAATTATGAATTAAAAAGTTAACGACTCAATTCTTACTTGAAAGTCACAATCACAACAAAAAGGAAATAATAGTCATACTTATGACAAGTTGAAATTTACATAAATGACAAATAAAAAAATAAAATAAAGTCAATCGTCCTGGTCATAATTTCTACATTTTGTCAATTACAACTTATAATTGTGTAAATTTCAACCTTTGATGAGTCTTATTTCAACTGGTCTTAAGTATGGCCATGTTATTTCCTTTTTTGTCATAATTGTGACTTTCAATTAAGAATTATGACAGTCATATTTCAACTTTTCATAATTTTGACTGGTCAGTTGAATTTTAATTATTTTTTAATTCCCAGAGCCCCTGAAGGTCCCCAGAGCCGTTTGAGAACCAGTATTAAATTAATAACAGTATTGATATTAATCATACATACCATAGAGGCTCTAGTTGACCAACAGATTTGAAAACAGGAATGATCTAAAGCTGGATCCAGTGAAGCGGTCAGTGTAGTTATAGTTGAAGCTCGCCCTCTGCATGTCATAAATACTGAAATGCATTACATATAATAATAGAAATGAAGCTCCAAACTTAACATAAAACCTCAAACAAGGAACAGATGCATTTGTATTAATGAACATTTGCAAAAGATAAACACTAATGCATTAACATCAGTTGTGTTCCTGTCAATGAAAACCCTTTACAAACCAACAGAACATTACATTCAGACAACTAGTTAAAAATGAACACTCGTATATTAGTGTACAAATCCAGAAAGAGACAGGAGGATATTTTGTATTGAGTTTTAATTCAGATCAACATTATAAACAGTACAAACACTACAAGGAAAAAACAAACACGAGAATGAGCTGTTCTTCATTCCTCCTGCTGGCGACAGTGTCCGTACATCTCCCCTTCTGATCGCACACAAACAACGCAAAACGCTCGCGGTCGAGCTCAGGCCACAGGAAATGAGCTCAGCGCAGCAGGACCAATCACATTCACCGGCAAAAACACCAATAAAAAAAAAAAAAACTCTTAAAAGTGAGAGATGGAATGCCGTCGCATTAAAACCGCAGCTACAGAAGGAAACGGAACCGCTAAAATAATGTTCATAAAAAAACAAAAATAAAAATAAAGGGGGACTCGGAGCAATAAAGTCTTTTCAACGTTTTTGAGCGACGTTTTTCCGTCACAACGTTTTTCTCTGTGTCGTGGTTCATTTCCGGTCATTAGATCTGGAACGACTGTAAACGAGAAGATGGAGATGTGAGCTCGGGGTCGGACGTCATTTCTGGCCGGACGATATAAAGGACGAAAAGACTTACCTCCTCGATCGGGAGAAAGATCGCGAGGGCTTGTGGTTCCTGTCGCGGGACAGCGATCTCTCCCTCCTGCGCTCTCTGGAAAGAGATCTAGACCGAGGCCAGAACCAGCGTTAATATAGCGAACTTCAACTGAACAAATATTCATTACAAGGAAAAAATTTATTAACTGAAAGAAAGACCATTTAAAAGGCGTTATAATTTTTATAAAAGGGATTATAACATTTATAATTTTTGTATAAATATTTATTACATTTTTTAGGGATGCATGATATATCAGCGACCATATATCAGTACCGACAAATGTTCATATCGGCCAATACCAATATATGGCGACCAATAACAACAAGATTTAAAAAAAGTAACATATTGGCCGACATTTTTCATTTTATCGTTCACTATATCAGTATCAGCCGTTTATTTGTAATATTACCGACCAACATATACTAATTTTTAACTGTTAATTTTTAATGTTACAGACGATACATGTTCATTTTTAATGTTATCGGCCGCCATCAGTATCAGGGATATATGTTAATTTTTTTAATTACCGTTATCGGACACATATTGGTCGATAAGTTAAAAAAAAATTCTGTTAGCATTTCGGTCGATATATATACATTTTTAATGTGATTGGTCGACATATCAGTAGATTTAAATTAATTTTTAAAATGTGCATTTTGAATGTTATCAGACGATATATGTTTCTTTTTAATGTTATCGGACAATATATGTAAATTTATGTTAACAGACAACGCATGTTGATTTGAAATGTCATCGGCCTATATCATTTTTAAAGTTATCAGACAAGATATGTTCATTCTAATGTTAGCGTTCAACATATATTTATTTTAAACTGTTAATTTGTAATGTTATCAGACGATATGTTTAAATGTTTTGATACATGTTGATTTTTATTGTTATCCGCCTGATCAGAGAATTTTCCTGATGTATTAAACAATGGATTATTTCCTTCAGTAAATACAGTAAAGTGCAACACGTGCAGGTCTGTCATACAGGCTACATAAAACTACAATAAGAACCATTTAATTGTGTTTGTCACATGGCTATTCAATTTTGTTTTGTAATCAGCCAAGATATCATTTATTGGCGTTCAAACATGAACTAGCAGTATCGGCCAAAACATTCATAATCGCTCCATTCCTAATTCACTCTTATTGGTTTAACGTTAACATACTAAAATAACCAAAACAAGTAAAAACACTACACTACTACACTGTAAAAAAATATTTAGAAAATAAGTTACCTTAATAATGGTTGCCTTAAAATTGAGTTAATTGAAACGAATACAACGAAAATTGTTGAACATTGACATCGTTCATTCAGATAGAATTAACAGATTTAGTAAGCATATTGCGTAATTGTTTATTTATAATTCAATGAACTCAAAATTAAGGCAACCAGGTTACTTTAAGTTAAACCCCCCCAAAAAATTACAGTGTACAGTAGAATCTCAACGATATTAAAACAACGCTCGGAAGATTGCGAAAACCTATCAGACGATATATGTTCATTTTTAATGTTACTGTTATCGGTCACCATATCAGTATTGGCCGATATATTCTATTTTTTAATGTTATCAGTTATTATATTGGGCGATATATATAATAATTTAATGCTATCTGTCACCATATCAGTATTGGCCGATACATTCTATTTTTTAAATGTTAGTTATTATATCGGGCGATATAATTTTTTAATGCTATCGGTCACCATATCAGTATTGGCCGATGTTTTTTTTTTTTTAGTTATTGGTGAACAGAGATACATACATTTTTAACTGTTCAATTTTTATTATCGGACATTATATGTACATTTTTTATGTTATTAGACAATATATATACATTTTTAATGGTATCGGCCGATATACAAATTAACGTAATCAGATGATATATGTCTGTTTTTAATGTTATCATTCACCATATCGGTAGATATATTTTAACATTATCAAACGATACATGTTCATTTTAAAAAATTTCAACTATACATGTTTATTTTTAATGTTATCGGTCACCATATCAGTATTGGCCAATACATTCATTTTTTAAATGTTATCAGCCGATATACACAGATTTTTACAACGCTCAGAAGATTGCGAAAACTCTTACCTGCTACGACTGCGACTGAAGCTCCTCCTCCGGGGCGATCTGAAGAAGAGAAGAAGAAGAGCGAGTGAGTGGACGACCGACACATAATTGCACCTCTAAAGCCCTGAAACTCCAGCCTGATAACAGTCAAACACCGCCCTAATACAGGGGTGGAGATCTCGCCACATGAGGGTTCGCTAAGAGCATTACGCTCGCTACACAATAGTGCACTAGGAGAAACTCAACGCACTGCAAACAACCCCACAGAATGAAGACTGACACAGAAAGCAAGATCAGCTCTCAAAAGCCCACGCTTCTTATGTAACCTGAACCTCCGTTTGGGCTCCCCATAACCTTAACGGAGTCTGCACATCTCAGATCTCATACCAACCCTGTGTGTGTTTGTGTTTCAACTCAACAGGAGATTTCTCCATCTTATATCTGTATTCAGCATTAAACTGTATGAAGCAGGAAAAACTTACTAGTCTTTCGGTTTTCAACAAGCTAGAAAAGGCGAAGGGGAGGCGGCTGGCGGCCGGGGAGCAGAATTGGCGGGAAAGTGCAGGCCAGATGCTGCGAGCTGATTAGCTGGCTTGCGGATGGGGGCTGGATGTAGTGGATTTTTCCTGCTTTTATTGGTTAGCCGAAGGCTGTTGCTGGTGGTTGGTAGTGTAGACATTGGGGAACGTAATACGCTGATTGGTCAGGAATGTGAAGTGGGCCGCTGCCGATTGGGTGTTAAGGTTGGAGGAGGAAGAGGAGCTGACAACGGCATGCTCAGGAACCAATGGGCTGGTGCGACCTGATGACTGGCCACGCCTGGGTCATGTGACACCAACCCAGCCAGCTGATTGGGGCACGCTGGTCACATGATGCTGAAAGAGGACTAGTAGACTGACTCAGAGGGTGGTGAGGAGAGGCATGGTGGTGACTCTGCAACGGGGTTCATTTTTATTAATATAGATGATAGATAAGAAAATAAAAACAACCTTTTCATGTAAAGTTAAGTCAACAAAAGATTGCATTCCAACCATTACTAGAGCCGAGCAGATTACTGAACACAAGCGACTGGGCTTCGGCCAATTCGCAAACTTTTGCATAATCAATGTTGACGCAATCGCATCCGGGTCGAATTTCAATTCGAAAGGACAATCGAGCACATCCGTCGCCGGCAAAACTCTCATCATAAAACGTTAAAAACATCACATTTTAGACTAAATTACCGCAATGACAGTTGGAATCTGCACAGGATGAGAATTTGGGCGGAAAAAAGGTGCTCGATTATCATCACGACGAAACTAAAAGCAGTAACGCTTTACGATAAGGTCTCTTTAGTTAAAGGATTAGTTCACTTTTAAATAAACTTTGACTGAGACTGATCAGCCCCATGTCATCCAAGATGTCCTTGTCTTTCTTCAGTGGAAAAGAAATGAAGGTTTTTGATGAAAACACTCCAGGATTTTTCTCCATATAATGGACTTCAATGGGCCTCAAACGGCTCAAGGGCCAGATGAGTTTCAGCGCAGCTTCAGAGGGCTTTAAACGACACCAGACGATGAATAAGGGTCTTATCTAGACAAACCATCGCTCATTTAAACAAAAAAATGAAAGAGTTTAAGTTTTATAAGCACAAATGCCACAGTCGTGACATCACATGATACGCAATTAGGTTGAAAATGTCCCGCTTGATGAAGGCGGAAGAACCGAGTCAGTGTTTACAAGTATTCGTGAGGAGCATACACACATTCAGATGTCTGTCAGGTTTTTGTAAACACCGACTCGTTCTTCCGCCCTCATCAAGCGCATCACAGGACAGAGCAAGGCCAGCATTTGTGCTTTTAAAACTAGAACTCTTTTATTGTGTTTAAATGACGATGGTTTGACTAGATAAGAACCGTATTCATCGTCTGGTGTCGTTTGAAGCCGCACTGTCATTTGGCCGTTGAGCCGTTTGAGGCCCATTGAAGTCCATTATATGGAGAAAAATCCTAGAATTTTTTCATCCAAAACCTTCATTTCCTTTCCACTGAAGAAAGACAGACATGGGCATCTTGGCTGACATGGGGGTGAGGAAATGATCAGGATAAGTTTATTTAAAAATGAACTAATGCTTTAATGCAATACATGCATTAACAGAACTACAGGTTAACAGAACAGACGATCTACATTATACATTTCTCATGGTTAGTTCACGTCGACTGATTTTAACAAACAGAGCCTTATTGTAAAGCTCGTCTTTGTGGTTCAAGCTTTTTAATTTCAGGCTGAAAAGCAACCCGGGCGTTGACTCACGAGATCAGCCCAAATAAGTTACCGGCTGACCTGCATTTAAACAAGCATGAGCGACTATCAGAATTTGAGAAGCCCAGTCAGATCATAGTTTAATGGTTATCAATGACAATGAAGATGGAGGAGCTAAAGATCTCCGGCGGCCGCCCATCAGAGCCGGAACACATGGCGCCGGTGGTTCACTGGCCTCCAGGACTGGCAGAGGGGGCAGAATCGCATTAGTCTGAAACACAGTGTGCAGAGAGACAGGTAAGAGGGAAGACGGGTTTACCTGCGCCTGGCGGGCGGGCTACGCCTGCGGTAATCGTCACGTGGGCGTCGACTCCAGGACGGGGGCGGACCGCGGTTTCGAGTTCGCTTCTCGCCATTGGACAGCTCCACCCTCACTCGGCATCCGCAGAGAGTCCTGAAATTTACGCATGATAAAAAATTAATTCAACCTCACATCATGTCAATCACGCTTGCACACTGTCTCCGAAACTTCGCCCGTCAAAAAAAATAAATGGAACGTGTTCGAGTTTCCGCATCCGTAAAAACGCTTTTTGAGATGGTTTGGTAACACTTTAGAATAATGGTCATTAGTTAACATGAACTAATGATAAAATGCACTGTTAATGTTCATTTCAACATTTACTAATGCATTATTAAAATTGTCAACATTAGTTAATGCACTATGAACAGCTGGGTTTTATTAACTAATGTTAACAAAGATGAACTAATACAGTAACATGTTCTGCTCATAGTTAGTTCAGTTAGTTAATGCATTAACTAATGTTAACCAATGACTATTATTCTAAAGTGTTACCAACATTTTGAAAACTCAGAGCCACCATAGCGTTATAATCCCCACTCACCGCCCATCCAGCTCTCTGACGGCGTCTGTGGCGTCACGAGGGTCCTCGAACTCCACGAACGCGAACCCCGGCGGGTTCCTGGCCACCCACACACTCCTCAGGGGGCCGTAGTAGCCAAACGCCCGCTCCAGTTCAGACTTATTCCCATTATTGCCAAGATTCCCCACGTACACTTTGCAGTCCAGAGGGCAGTCACGATGCATGGCTCAATCTGCACAACAATTACGAGATGTTAAATTTGATATGAAATAGTCTTTATTACGAAACTCAAACTGCTAGTTTGTGTCTTTAAAGAGAGTTCACTCAAAAATGAAAACTATGCCATGATTTACTCTCCTTCAGCTCATCTTTGGTGTGCATGACATTCTTCTCTTAGACAATACAGTCATAGTTAAATGTCCTGGCTCAGCCAAGCTTTATAATGGCAGCACAAAAAATGCATCTATACATCATAAAAGTGCTCCACAGAGCTCTGGGGGTTAATAAAGGTCTTTAGAAGAGAATCAATGGTTTGTGCAAGAAAAATATCAATTAACAAGTTATAATAGCTAGCTTCTGTCTGACCACCTTCCATATTCAACTTGCGCATAAAGTGCAACGCCTCACATAGGCCGTAGCGTAAGCGTTTTGAACTATGTCATCATTACATCAGTGACACTTTCCATAAGTTGAATACGGAAGGCGGTCTGGCAAAAGCTACATATTTTACTTTATAACATGTTAAATATGGATATTTTTCTTACACAATTGGTTTGCTTCAAACAAAATTTGCTTTGTGTTTGCTTCAAACACAAATTGGTTTGCTTCAAAAGGCCTTTATCAACCCCTTGAGCCATATGGAGCACTTTTATAATCATACACTTATGATAATGCATGCACTTTTTTAATGGATGGATGCACTTTTATGATGAATAGACGCACTGTTAAAATGGTTGTATGCACTTTTTGGGCTGCCATTATAATGCTTGGATTAGACAGGATATTTTAATATAACTCTGTATTCATCTAAAAGAAGAATATCATACACACCTAGGATGACTTGAGTACATCACAGGCTAATTTTCATTTTTGGGTGAACTATCCCTTTAATAAACATCAGAAGTAATGCTGAAAGAACTTACTGAAGAGAATCATGTAATCGATTAATCAGTGCAGAAAGACATCAATAAACAACTTGAGACCAATAAAATGTCACATAACACCACATTTACCTCAGAAAAGCCTTTCTGCAAATATAAACTCGATGGTTAGCTACAAAAATAACTCTAGAGACAAGCATTTTGATAAATATTGCTAATATTTAATGTAGAAGTCTGTTGGCGAAAACGAATTGCAGTACATTTATATTAAGTTATGATAACATTGTCTTCATGTATTCAAAATTAATTGTTAAATGTAACTTAATAGTAATATCAACTAAAAGGGGTATAGCTAACCGCATTAGCCCAGAGATTCGTTAAAAAAAACACCCAGTGTGAAAACGTGTCAATATCCAGTCTTACTAGTTAACGTGTCAGTTGTACACTAATTTAAATAACCGCGATTATCTCTAAAGACACGAACATTAATGGAGGTGTGGCTGCTTTCGGGCTCCATCCCCCTCAATACCTGTCTTTCTCTACAGTCTATCGCTCTCTCTGTTCAATGTTGTCTTGTTATAATTCAAAATAATTATTATGCCCTTCCACAGAGTTTGTAAACGAGCTTTAAGTAACGACAGAAGCCCTTTAGACTCAAACACCGTTGATTCACTTTGTTCAGTTCGAGTTCCTAACCAAAATCGTTTAATTTAATCTACCACAAATCTGCCAAAACAAACAAATATAGTAATAAAGATTGAATGAGTGCAGCGGGGGAAAAATACCTAAACATTAAACAACAACAAAAATAATCGCGTCTTTTGCTTTTGTTCGCTGCAACAAAATGGCGCATGGCGTTCACACGCGACTAATCACAAAATATTAAAACCCCGCGAAACACAAGCTCTGTCTTTAACGTGCGTGAGCTGCTGTAAATATAATCAAGATTACTGTTTATTCAACACACGAGATTAAAGACTAGAAGTTAAACTGCTAACCGCTAATCTGGGTCATGAGTAAAATGGCGCCTGCAAGAAAAACACAAATGAAGGAAAACCGCCAAATCGTCTGCTAACGCGGCCGAGTAAAACCCACACGCGTTGGAATCAGACGCATTGCAGCATTATGAAAGCGAATAAAAGTAAATTTACCGTCGGGATCGCGTGTTTCTGACCGTGTGTGTTTGACTCCTGGATCAGATCCGCTCTGAAATGGCGCAGCGCGGAAATACGGAGGATCTCGCGTAATGTACGTCCGCACGCACGCGGAGGGGCGGGGCTTGGGCTTTTGCGCATGCGCTGTGTTACAATCGCCCCCCTCGTTCACTGCTCCCTACATTACTCCACTAATATAGTGAAAACTAGTGAGTGAATTCGGATGATCCGAATGTAGAATTGTGAAATCATCTCCCAAATTTGTTGTTGTTTTTAAATGAATTTAAAATGTATATGAAATCTCTAAAAATCTTGAAAGGTCCTAACGCACAAAAAATATTTGACACCCTAAAACACCTAACTGAGGCTAACTGAACAATGTTTGAATTCTCCCCTTATGTCATGTTATTATACTGCTGTTGTTGTTGTTGTTTTATTTGACTTATTTATTCATTTATTTTTCACTGTAGCTGCTCCCTCAAGCTATATCTTCTCTGTATCCTATTTTGAAGAAACGGATTCTATGCAGCCATGTTTGTTTGTAAATCTTGGTACTTTTAATAAAAATAAAAAAAATAAAAAAAGAATTCGGATGGTCCGGAAGGGCTGCTGCTTTTTCATATTATATTTGAAACGTAGCAAATTTAACGTAATGAAAAGATTATTTGAACTCTAATATTGAAACTATAGCACAAACCTTTATTAAACAACTCAACAATCAATTAAAAAGAAATGTTACCTGTATGAAGGAAAGTGGACGGATGATTCAGCAGCGGGCGCCATCTTCTGGCGAGACGCGGGAATTCATTTAGCGCGCGACGTTTACAGTGCATTATGGGTAATCTCTATCCGTTGAGCGTACAGTCGATCGTTTCTTAATAATTAAGTGCATTCAGTAGTGTCCACTATGGTTTAGATTAAATCAATCCAACGAAAATGAACATGTTTTTACTACAAATACAACCAAAAAACTGGTTATTGTACTAAATCACCAGTTTTGCTGCATACCATGGTGTTTGTGGAAGCCACAAAAAAACCTGGTTACTACACTTTAACTATTATAAAGCCGTGGTTATTTTCATAAGGTTTGATTGAGTTTTAGTTTGATTAGTGCATTTAAGTAGAATAAATGTTCTTTAGGGGGAAAAAAACATTACTTGTGTTCATTTTGAGACAAAATAATGGCACTGACGTATTTTTAAATATGCTAAGCTTTCATTTAAAACAGCGTTGTTGTGTTTGTTTTGGGCACAATGTGACCCAATCTACCTCAGAAATGATGCCTAAAGGTTATCATACACACATAACCAGAGTTGAGAGTTTGTTCTCCACACAAACTAATCATTTTTTTCAGAAGACCTGAATATAGTGCACGAGTCTTAAGGCTGGTTCTGTTTAAAGCGACTGTCAGAAGTGAAACAACATGTTTAATAAACCGTATGTCTAAACGAGTAGTGTTCCAAATTTGAAGTTGTCACAAAAATGAGCCTCTAAAAGGTTTTAAATGACCATTTCCGTGATAACGCAACTTCTCACAGAACTAAATGTTTAAGCTTTTGAAAGACACCTCAATTTTGATGAATATTAAAATGTGATTTCTATCCATCTGTCCGTCCATCCATCCATCCATCCATCCATGTATCCACCTATCCATCCATCCATCCATCCATGTATCCACCTATCCATCTATCCATCCATCTATCCATCTGCTATCTGTCCATCTGTCTATCCATCCAGCTACCATCTGGCAATTCATCCATCCATCTACCATCCATCCATCCATCCATCCATCCATCTACCGTCCGTAAGTCCATCATCCATCAGTCTATCCATCTACTATCTGTCCATCCATCTATCCATCTGCCATCCATCCATCTATCTGTCTGTCTGTCTGTCCATCCATCTACCATCTGGCCGTCCATCCATTCATATATCAATCTATCCATCTGTCCATCTGTCCATCCATTCATCCATCTATCAATCTATCCATCTACTGTCCATCCATCGGTCCATCCATCCAATCTATCCATCTACCATCCATCCATCAATCTATCTGTCTACCATCCATCCATCAATCTATCCATCTGCCATCCGTCCGTCCATCCATCCATCCATCCATCCATCCATCCATCCATCCATCTCTTATTGTGTGCTGTATGATCACTGTAGTCTAATACTCTTCTTGTTTTCTACAGAAGAAAGTCCTGGAGGTTTGGACCGACATTAGGGCAAGTTAATGATGTCAAAATGGTCGTTTTTGTCTGACTAACCCCTTTAAAGTCGTTTTAGTGTGTGGGCATCTGGGCAGTTGCTAATCAGAGACGTTTGACTTTGCAGCAATCATCATCATCGACGGCCGCTGCATTCCTCAGTTGTAGAAACCTCATCCAGAAGGGTTGCTATGGCATGAGGGTCGTTAATGAAGCGGCTCTGGCGTGGAAACACGTTGGCGGTATTGCTAAGCTTTGAAGGTCTTACGAAAAGGCATTTTAACTAGAACGCTTGTTATGGACACCAATAGCTTCAACGTTTAGAAGTGCCTGGGATCGTTTCCTTTCAACAAACCTGCCCGCATCAGTTCGCTCAAACCAAGTCTCCGTTTCATCTTTTCCCCTGTTTTTGGGCAAAAACACAGTCAGCTGATTCACATTTCACAGCCTTTCTCAGCAGATTCACAATCCACAAAAAAGACACCAGAACTGCAAGTACCTTTGAGCTCAGTGAAGGAGAGATGGGACCTCCAGTAATCAGCGGTTCCTTACATACATTATAAATGACGTGATGGAACCAACTAAAGCATCACCGCACGATAATTGTGGCTCGAGGAGAGGAGGAGAAGCTGTGAAGTGTGTGTGTGAGGTCACTTCCTGTGCTGGGGTGGCCTATATAAACCCTGATAACTGAGCGTCGGTAAGTCAAGAAGCCGGCAGGACATCAGACGGTCGTCTCACTGTGAGTTCCTCTGATCATCCATCGATCGGTTTGTAGAGTTTCTTCATCCACTGATCGGTTTGTAGAGTTTCTTCATCCACCGATCGGTTTGTAGAGTTTTTTCATCCACCGATCGGTTTGTAGAGTTTATTCATCCATCGATCGGTTTGTAGAGTTTTTTCATCCACCGATCGGTTTGTAGAGTTTTTTCATCCACCGATCGGTTTGTAGAGTTTCTTCATCCATCGATCGGTTTGTAGAGTTTATTCATCCATCGATCGGTTTGTAGAGTTTATTCATCCATCGATCGGTTTGTAGAGTTTATTCATCCATCGATCGGTTTGTAGAGTTTCTTCATCCATCGATCGGTTTGTAGAGTTTCTTCATCCACCGATCGGTTTGTAGAGTTTCTTCATCCACTGATCAGTTTGTAGAGTTTCTTCATCCACTGATCGGTTTGTAGAGTTTCTTCATCCACTGATCGGTTTGTAGAGTTTCTTCATCCACTGATCGGTTTGTAGAGTTTCTTCATCCACTGAAGGTTTGTAGAGTTTCTTCATCCACTGATCGGTTTGTAGAGTTTCTTCATCCACTGTTTGGTTTGTATAGTTTCTTCATCCACTGTTTGGTTTGTATAGTTTCTTCATCCACCGATCGGTTTGTAGAGTTTCTTCATCCACTGTTTGGTTTGTAGAGTTTCTTCATCCACTGTTTGGTTTGTAGAGTTTCTTCATCCACTGATCGGTTTGTAGAGTTTCTTCATCCACTGATCGGTTTGTAGAGTTTCTTCATCCACTGATCGGTTTGTAGAGTTTCTTCATCCACCGATCGGTTTGTAGAGTTTCTTCATCCACTGATCGGTTTGTAGAGTTTCTTCATCCACTGTTTGGTTTGTATAGTTTCTTCATCCACCGATCGGTTTGTAGAGTTTCTTCATCCACTGTTTGGTTTGTAGAGTTTCTTCATCCACTGTTTGGTTTGTAGAGTTTCTTCATCCACTGATCGGTTTGTAGAGTTTCTTCATCCACCCATCGGTTTGTAGAGTTTCTTCATCCACCCATCGGTTTGTCGAGTTTCTTCATCCACCGATCGGTTTGTATAGTTTCTTCATCCACCGATCGGTTTGTAGAGTTTCTTCATCCACTGATCGGTTTGTCGAGTTTCTTCATCCACTGATCGGTTTGTAGAGTTTCTTCATCTACTGATCGGTTTGTAGAGTTTTCTTCATCCACCCATCGGTTTGTAGAGTTTCTTCATCCACTGATCGGTTTGTAGAGTTTTCTTCATCCACCGATCGGTTTGTAGAGTTTCTTCATCCACTGATCGGTTTGTAGAGTTTCTTCATCCACTGATCGGTTTGTAGAGTTTCTTCATCCACTGATCGGTTTGTAGAGTTTCTTCATCCACTGATCGGTTTGTAGAGTTTCTTCATCCACTGATCGGTTTGTAGAGTTTCTTCATCCACCCATCGGTTTGTAGAGTTTCTTCGTCCACTGATCGGTTTCTAGAGTTTCTTCGTCCACTGATCGGTTTGTAGAGTTTTCTTCATCCACTGATCGGTTTGTAGAGTTTCTTCATCCACTGATCGGTTTGTAGAGTTTCTTCATCCACTGATCGGTTTGTAGAGTTTCTTCATCCACTGATCGGTTTGTAGAGTTTCTTCATCCACCGATCGGTTTGTAGAGTTTCTTCATCCACCGATCGGTTTGTAGAGTTTCTTCATCTACCGATCAGTTTGTAGAGTTTCTTCATCCACTGATCGGTTTGTAGAGTTTCTTCATCCACCGATCGGTTTGTAGAGTTTCTTCATCCACTGATCGGTTTGTAGAGTTTCTTCATCCACTGATCGGTTTGTAGAGTTTCTTCATCCACTGATCGGTTTGTAGAGTTTCTTCATCCACTGATCGGTTTGTAGAGTTTCTTCATCCACTGATCGGTTTGTAGAGTTTCTTCATCCACTGATCGGTTTGTAGAGTTTCTTCATCCACTGATCGGTTTGTAGAGTTTCTTCATCCACTGATCGGTTTGTAGAGTTTCTTCATCCACTGATCGGTTTGTAGAGTTTCTTCATCCACTGATCGGTTTGTAGAGTTTCTTCATCCACTGATCGGTTTGTAGAGTTTTCTTCATCCACTGATCGGTTTGTAGAGTTTCTTCATCCACTGATCGGTTTGTAGAGTTTCTTCATCCACCGATCGGTTTGTAGAGTTTCTTCATCCACCGATCGGTTTGTAGAGTTTCTTCATCCACCGATCGGTTTGTAGAGTTTCTTCATCCACCGATCGGTTTGTAGAGTTTCTTCATCCACCGATCGGTTTGTAGAGTTTCTTCATCCACCGATCGGTTTGTAGAGTTTCTTCATCCACCGATCAGTTTGTAGAGTTTCTTCATCCACCGATTGGTTTGTAGAGTTTCTTCATCCACCGATCGGTTTGTAGAGTTTCTTCATCCACTGATCGGTTTGTAGAGTTTCTTCATCCACTGATCGGTTTGTAGAGTTTCTTCATCCACTGATCGGTTTGTAGAGTTTCTTCATCCACTGATCGGTTTCTAGAGTTTCTTCATCCACCGATCGGTTTGTAGAGTTTCTTCATCCACCGATCAGTTTGTAGAGTTTCTTCATCCACTGATCAGTTTGTAGAGTTTCTTCGTCCACTGATCGGTTTGTAGAGTTTCTTCATCCACTGATCAGTTTGTCGAGTTTCTTCATCCACTGATCGGTTTGTAGAGTTTCTTCATCCACTGATCAGTATGTAGATTTTCTTCTGATGGTTTGTGTGTTTGCTCTCCAGCTCAATGCAGATGATGATGAAGACGAGAGGATCTCAGCCGCGCACCGCCATCATGATCCTAATGGTGTTCGCAGCCGTACAGTGTCAGGAGAACGAGAGGTATCCATCCATCTATCTGTCCAACCATCTGTCCATCCATCCATCAATCCATCAGTCCGTCTATCCATCCATCCATCCATCATTCTACATGTCTATCAATCGTCCGTCCATCCATCCATCCATCCATCCATCCATCCATCCATCCATCCATCCATCCATCCATCCATCCATCCATCCATCCATCCATCCATCCATCCATCCATCTATCTATCTATCTATCTATCTATCTATCTATCTATCTATCTATCTATCTATCTATCTATCTATCTATCTGAAGAGTTGTTGTGATGTGAATGATGGCATCCTCTCTGCAGACGGGCGGTTACAGAGCACCAGTTGATGCATGACCGCGGACGCTCCATCCAGAGTCTGAAGAGGCTGATCTGGCTGTCCAGCGCAATCGAGGGTCTCCACACAGCCCAGACGCGCACACTGAGCCACGGGGACCCGGCCAGCAGGTGGCGCTCTCGCGGGCTGGAGCAGCTCCACGCTCAGCCCGGCAGCGGCCACAGGAGGGCGCTAGAGGCGCTGCTGAGCGACATGTACAGCCCTCGCCTCATTGCGGGACTGGACGGAGACAAATAAAGCCCAAATTGACCAATCACAGTCCCACCCCGGTTACAATGACACTGAGTGAGCGAGTGGAGAAACTTAAAGGGATAGTTCACCCAAAAATGAGCCTGTGATGTTTATCTGCTGACCCCCAGGGTTCTATTCTATGAGAATTGTTCAAATAAGGAGAATCAGGTTGAGAATAAGGTCAAACTGGCGCGATCATAGATATATATATATATACAGGTCCTTCTCAAAAAATTAGCATATTGTGATAAAAGTTCATTATTTTCCATAATGTAATGATAAAAAATAAACTTTCATATGTTTTAGATTCATTGCACATCAACTGAAATACTTCAGGTCTTTTATTGTTTTAATACTGATGATTTTGGCATACAGCTCATGAAAACTCTCTAAAAATTAGCATATTTCATCCGACCAATAAAAGAAAAGTGTTTTTAATACAAAAAAGTCAACCTTCAAATAATTATGTTCAGTTAAGCACTCAATACTTGGTGGGAAATCCTTTTGCAGAAATAAAACTTGACCCTTGATAAAACACAGTGGACCAACATCAGCAGCTGACATGGCACCCCAGACCATCACTGACTGTGGGGACTTGACACTGGACTTCAGGCATTTGGGCATTTCCTTCTCCCCAGTCTTCCTCCAGACTCTGGAACCTTGATTTCCCAATGACATGCAAAATTTGCTTTCATCCGAAAAAAGTACTTTGGACCACTGAGCAACGGTCCAGTGCTGCTTCTCTGTAGCCCAAAAGCGTCTTGCCCTGGGGAATGCGGCACCTGTAGCCCATTTCCTGCTCACGCCTGTGCACGGCGGCTCTGGATGTTTCTCTTCCAGACTCAGTCCACTGCTTCCGCAGGTCCCCCAAGGTCTGGAATCGCTCCTTCTCCACAATCTTCCTCAGGGTCCTCTCCTCTCCTCTTCTCGTTGTGCAGCGTCACTTTTTCCTTCCCACAGACTTCCCACTGAGGTGCCTTGATACAGCACTCTGGGAACAGCCTATTCGTTCAGAAACTTCTTTCTGTGTCTTCCCCTCTCGCTTGAGGGTGTCAATGATGGCCTTCTGGACAGCAGTCAGGTCGGCAGTCTTACCCATGATTGCGGTTTTAAGTAATGAACCAGGCTGGGAGTTTTTAAAAGCCTCAGGAATCTTTTGCAGGTGTTTAGAGTTCATTAGTTGATTCATATGATTAGGTTAATCGCTCGTTTAGAGAACCGCTTCATGATATGCTAATTTTTTGAGATAGGATTTTTGGGTTTTCATGAGCTGTATGCCAAAATCATGAGTATTACAACAATAAAGACCTGAAATATTTCAGTTGGTGTGCAATGAATCTAAAATATATGAAAGTTAAATTAGTAAAATCATTACATTATGGAAAATAATGAACTTTTATCACAATATGCTAATTTTTTGAGATTCGTCTGATATGAGGTAAAAATAACATAAATACTGTTGTGTTTCTCTCAGAAACCGATCGGTTTGTGTCTTAAGACATCAGTGTGTCGTAAGGAGCAGCAGGGTGTGTGTGTGTGTGTTCTCTAAGCATGTTTGTTTGTTTTGCTCTCATAGAATTGTTCCCCATTCACATCATTATATGACCGACACACAGCAACAGCTGAGTTAAAAATCTTCATTTGTGTTCTCCTGAAGAAACACACACACCTACATGTTGGACGCCCTGGGGGTCAGCAGATCAACATCACATTTTTATTTTTGGGTGAACTATCCCTTTAACAAAACTAGATCGCTGCAATCCCATTCAACAAAGCTGTATTCTAGATAAAGTAGATGAGAATGTAAGCGGTGTAGTTTTGCCGTGTTCCTCCCTCTGCAGAGATATATAAATGCCATGGTGTTTTTGTTTGCCAGTGTTCAGTACAGGGTTTCTTGGATGTGTTTCAAATATCTATGATGTTTTTGCCCATAAACAGATCGTATTTTTGATTTATTATGTATGTGTGTGAATGATTAAAGATGCTTTTAAGTAAACCCACCAGAACTCATTTCTGAAACAGCTATAAGTGAAAGTGTGTTTGCATCATTAATACACCAAACGAAGCACCTCACACCAAAAACACAAAACAACAGTGAAGGTCGTTTCCCATTTAGTATATTTCTTTATTGCTTCAACTATTTCATATACAGTTGCAACCCTATTTTGAGTTTAGATTGCAATGTATTAAAGGATTAGCTCCAAATGAACATTTCCTGACATCTCATCCAAGATGTCCGTGTCTTTCTTTCTTCAGTGGAAAAGAAATGAAGTTTTTTGAGGAAAACGTTCCATGATTGGACAATGGACTTCAATGGGAACCAACGGCTGAAGGTCCAAATCAATAGTTTCAGAGGAAGAGCTTAGTATGGAAGCCCGTTTCCGCCACTAAATAAAAAAATAATTGTGAGTTAGCTCAGAATTGTGACTTTATATCACGCGATTGTGAGAAAAAATGTCTGAATTCTGAGATAAAAAGTCGCAATTACTCTTTTTTTATTTAGTTGCGGGAACGGGCTTCCGTATTCAAAGGCTCTGCATATTGAATTCAATATTTTTTTTTAATGTGTGATGGTTTGTCTGGATCAGACTCTATTCCTCTGGATCATCAGAGCCTCTGAAGCTCTCTCTCATTGATTCGGACCTTCAGCCGTTGGTTCCCATTGAAGTCCATATGTGGAGGAAAATCCTGGAATGTTTTCCTCAAAAAACTGAATGTCTGTTCCACTGAAGAAAGAAACACATGGACATCTTGGATGATATGTAAGGAAATGATCAGTACATTTTGAAGTGAACTAATCCTTTAATACAAAACTCCTGAATTTCAAACATTCTCAGAACATATTTTTGTCAGCTGGGTCACAGGCTCAGAATATAAAACAGTATGAAATATGACACATCACATTAAAGTAAACAGATGAACAAAACGCAGTGATTCATTCCAACATAAAGCTAATTATTAAAAAGTATAAACCCTCTTCCTGCAGAATACATTACAGTAATCCACCAGGATTTGAGTTTCGGACTCTCAGCGTAGAAAACACAAGGAACGAAATGTCTCTGGGCGTGTGGATGCAGAGAGTCGGCTCGGGTTTCTCACACACACACACACACACACTCTCTCTTCACTTTTGTACACGTGTACGACGACATTATCCTGCAAAAGATAAAAACAATTGCTTTAATTAACATAATGAGAGTTTCAAATATATCTCAAACGTCACCTAGAACATCTTGACCTAGAAGCTAAAGTGAGACGAGACCTGAATCATCAGATGATATATGAGATCGACTGGCTGTTCTGAGGAGCACACGACACACACCGCTTCACACACATCTAGATTTTGCAGAAATAGTAGTATGGTATCATGCCATTCCCAGAATTCATTGCAACTAGCTGTATCTTTCATCCAAAATGGCGGACGGAGTCAAGTGAGTGTATATGAAGTCATTGCTGAGACATAGGTAACACACACCGATCAGGCATAATATTATGACCGGTGAATAACACTGATGATCTCTTCATCTCCTGTTAGTGGGTGGGATATATTAGGCAGCAAGTGAACATTTAGTCCTCAGAGTTGATGTGTGTGAAGCAGGAGAAATGGGCAAGCGTAAGGATTTGAGCGAGTTTGGCCAGATTGTGACGGCTAGACGACTGGGTCAGAGCATCTCCAAAACTGCAGCTCTTGTGGGCTGTTCCCGGTCTGCAGTGGTCAGTATCTATCAAAAGTGCTCCAAGGAAGGACCAGTGGAGAACCGGCCACAGGGTCATGGGCGGCCAAGGCTCATTGATGACCGTGGGGAGCGAAGGCTGGCCCGTGGGGTCCGATCAAACAGACGAGCTACTGGAGCTCAAACTGCTCCAGAAGTTAATGCTGGTTCTGATAGAAAGCTGTCAGAATACACAGAGCAGCTCAGTTTGAGGGGTATGGACCAGTCAGGGTGACCCCTGACCCCGCCGAAAGGAAGGCTTACCTGGGGAACACATGGCCCCAGGATGCACTATGGGAAGAAGGCGAGCCGGCGGAGGCAGTGTGATGCTTTGGCCAATGTTCTGCTGGGAAACCTTGGGTCCTCCATCCATGTGGATGTTACTTTGACACGCTCCACCTACCTAAGCATTGCTGAGACCATGTTCAGCCTTTGATGGAAACGGTATTCTGGTGGCTGTGGCTCTTCCAGCAGGATAATGCTCCTGACACAAAGCACAAATGCTTCAGGAATGGTTTGAGGTAGCCTGGATGCCAGCCGAACTTAGCCCCGCCCACACATTTTTTAGGTCGGGCAATTCGGTCTGGCCTTGCTCCATAGAGGAGTAATTATCCCCGAACAGAAACTGTTCAGACCAATGAGATCATCAGGGCGGGCTTTAGACGATGACGGACAGATGATCAACAGTACCGTAATCATGCACGTCATCAAAGGGGCTTGGATTATATTTGTTTGAATCCTAAACGGAGAGCTTGTTTGTATCTGCATTCACCATCACAATTTCTCTCTGAAATGATGATCATGTTGGGTAAGTGCTCTGTGTATCATTAAATTATTTTACAACTCTGGCAAAGATCGTTTATTCCAGCCTGATTTCAGCGCGTGTGCAGACAGGGTTGCCAAGTTTTTACAACAAAACGCGGCAACTACTAGGGGGGTTCTCCGGTGAAAAGATGGCGTTTGGGGGGTAAATTTTGTGTTATTTTGGCAAGGTTGCCTGCTAAAATTCGCACTCCAGGGTCTATATATCACATAATAGTCGCTTCAACCCACAGACATAGAAAACAATCCGCGGAAAAAACGCGGACTTGGCAACACAGTGCAGTTGAGCTCTGTTGACATTTGACAATGCGTCGCTTCGTTGCTCTGATTGGTTGTAGGTCTATCCAATCGAGGTCTTTCCTGGTTCGGTCCGAAACACGCCTCATAATCACAGCCCAATGGAGCAGTTTCAGACTCATATTCTGACTAGAATTGAGTATGACCACGTCAGGCTAGGTTTGAGGAGCACAACAACCAGTTTGAGGCGTCGACTCGGCCTCCAGATTCCCCAGATCTCAATCCAATCGAGCATCTGTGGGATGAGCTGAACAAACAAGGCCGATCCACCTCGCAACTTACAGGACTTAAAGAATCTTCTGCTAACATCTTGGTGCCAGACACCACAGCACACCTTCTAGTGGAGTCCATCAGAGATGGGTCAGTAACACAATATTAGGTCATAATGTTATGCCTGATCTTTTTTTTACTTTTAGTTAGAGTTTGATTAACTTTATGTACTGGAGGAATACGTGTTTTTGAACAAATCTCGAGTGAATGATTCAATGACTCACTCATAAAGACTTCACTTGTCTCATTACTGGATGAATCAGTGTTTTTGAATGAATCTCTTGAGTGAATGATTCAATGATTCACTCATAATGACTTCACTCGTTTCATTACAGGATAAATCAGTGTTTTTGAACAAATCTTTTAAATGAATGATTCAATGACTCACTCATAAAGACCTCACTTGTTTCATTAGTGGATTTACATTTTACATTTACGCATTTGGCAGACGCTTTTATCCAAAAAAAGCGTAAGGATTACATTGCATTCAAGGTACACATTTTACATTTTTGTCACTTATTGCTTTCCCTGGGAATTGAACCCATCACCTTGGCGTTTCTAGCGCCATGCTCTACTGGTTGAGCTACAGGAAAGATGAATCAGTGTGTGGATGTGGATGAATCAGTGTTTTTGAACAAATCTTTTGAATGAATGATTCAATGACTCACTTATAAAGACTTCACTTGTTTCATTACAGGATGAATCAGTGTTTTTAAAACAAATCTCTTGAGTGAATGATTCAATGACTCACTCATAAAGACTCCACTTGTTTAATTCCTGGATGAATCAGTGTTTTTAAACAAATCTCTTGAGTGAACGATTCAATGACTCACTCATAAAGACTCCACTTGTTTAATTCCTGGATGAATCAGTGTTTTTAAACAAATCTCTTGAGTGAATGATTCAATGACTCACTCATAAAGACTTCACTTATTTCATTACTGGATGAATCAGTGTTTTTAAACAAATCTCTTGAGTTAATGACTCACTAGACTTCACGTTGATCTGTAAGCGAGTAATCGTGCTGATCTAGCAATTAATCGCGCTGACCTAGTGATTAATCGCGCCGATCTAGCGATTAATCGTGCCAATCTAGCTATTAATCGCGTTGATCTAGTGATTAACCATGCCGATCTAGCGATTAATCGCTAGATCGGCACGGTTGACCGGACTGATCTAGCGATTAATCGCGCCGATCTAGCGATTAATCACGCTGGGCTCGCGATTAATCGTGCTGATCTAGCGATTAATCGTGCTGATCTAGCGATTAATCGTGCTGATCTAGTAATGAATCGTATGTTAATGATCTGCTCTTACATCACTGCAGGATGTCGGCCAGTTTATCTTGATAGTACTCGTAGTTCTCCTGGCAGTCCTCCCACGGGGCGAACGGCTGCTCGTTGTTCTCTACGAACGTGTCCCAGGTGTATGTGAAATCCAGCGGCTTCATCATGCGCAGTTTGCAGCCGGCGGCCGCTAGCGCCCTTAGCCCCGTCTGAATCGCAGGCTCCTCCCACTCGAAGAGCCGCGCAGAAAAGATGGTTAGGCGGACGTTTTTCCTGGCCTTCAGGATCTCCGCCAACTTCCCGGCGCAGGCGACGCACGGGCTGGAGGACATGTACCAGGTGATGGTGTATTTGAGGGCGGGGTCGTAATTAGGCAGGACCTGCTGGAAGAAGGCCTCCTCGGCGTGGGCGCCCGCGTGCTCGTCTTCAATATAGCCGCGGAGGAGGCCGTCCGTGCCCTGGTCCACCAGGTAACACAAGAAGGTTTTATTCCGGCCGGACGAGTACTCGACGTTCTTGAACTGGAACTTGTAGAAAAACGGGTCGATGCGATCCCTGTGGACACATAAGGAGGTGAATTTAAAGGGTTAATTCAGCCAAAAATGAAATGTCTGTCATTAACTCCTCTCCCTAATGTCGCTCCACACCCGTAAGACCTCCGTTCATCTTCACACACAGTTTAAGATATTTTATATTTAGTCCGAGAGCGTATGCAAGTGTATGCACACTATATTCATGATTCGGATGGATCGCCAATGTCACGTGCAGTTTGACACGCGATCCGAATCATGAATCAATTCGCTGATTCATAACCGTTTGAATATTTGAGGATTGAACACAAACCCGGAAGAGAAGCACACTTGCATACCCTCTCGGACTAAATATAAAATATCTTAAACTGTGTGTGAAGATGAACGGAGCTCTTACGGGTGTGGAGCGACATTAGGGAGAGGAGTTAATGACAGACATTTCAGTTTTGGCTGAACTAACCCTTTAAGAACTGCACAGCACCCTCTACTGGAACCGCTTCACATTACAAGGTATCGCGCTTTAAATCTTTGTGATCAACTTCAAATTTGGAACTCAGTCAGACATATGACTTAATTTTAGAGTCCAGATGTATATTTTGCGTAAAATACAACATGTTTAGTTCAGTAACTTTGCTTTACATAAACTTCTACTATAATCTGAAGAGTATCTCTTTAAAGAGAACCAACCCTAAGTCTGTATTCCAAAGCCTTCATCAATTACAACCATTCAAGTTCATGCTAGGCTCCAAAAGGGTGGTGATTATTTAAATAAAATATAAATACATGACTACATATATAATTAAATATATATGACTTTCTTCTTTTACACAAATTGGAGTTATATTAAAACATGTCCTGGCTATTCCAAGCTTTATAATGAAGCCCATAAAAGTGCATCTATCCATCATAAAAGTGCATCTATCCATCATAAAAGTGCATCTATCCATCATAAAAGTGAATCTATCCATCATGAAAGTGAATCTATCCATCATAGAAGTACATCTATCCATCATAAAAGTGCATCCGTCCATCATAAAAGTGCATCTATCCATCATAAAAGTGCATCTATCCATCATTAAAGTGCATCCGTCCATCATAAAAGTGCATCTATCCGTCATAAAAGTGCATCTATCCGTCATAAAAGTGCATCTGTCCGTCATAAAAGTGCATCTATCCGTCATAAAAGTGCATCTGTCCGTCATAAAAGTGCATCTGTCCGTCATAAAAGTGCATCTATCCGTCATAAAAGTGCATCTGTCCGTCATAAAAGTGCATCTATCCGTCATAAAAGTGCATCTGTCCGTCATAAAAGTGCATCTATCCATCATAAAAGTGCATCCGTCCATCATAAAAGTGCATCCATCCATCATAAAAGTGCATCCGTCCATCATAAAAGTGCATCCGTCCATCATAAAAGTGCATCCGTCCATCATAAAAGTGCATCCGTCCATCATAAAAGTGCATCTCTCCGTCATAAAAGTGCATCCGTCCATCATAAAAGTGCATCCGTCCATCATAAAAGTGCATCTATCCATCATAAAAGTGCATCCGTCCATCATAAAAGTGCATCCGTCCATCATAAAAGTGCATCTATCCATCATAAAAGTGCATCCGTCCATCATAAAAGTGCATCTATCCATCATAAAAGTGCATCCATCCATCATAAAAGTGCATCCGTCCATCATAAAAGTGCATCTGTCCGTCATAAAAGTGCATCTATCCGTCATAAAAGTGCATCTGTCCGTCATAAAAGTGCATCTATCCGTCATAAAAGTGCATCTGTCCGTCATAAAAGTGCATCTGTCCGTCATAAAAGTGCATCTATCCGTCATAAAAGTGCATCTGTCCGTCATAAAAGTGCATCTATCCGTCATAAAAGTGCATCTGTCCGTCATAAAAGTGCATCTATCCATCATAAAAGTGCATCCGTCCATCATAAAAGTGCATCCATCCATCATAAAAGTGCATCCGTCCATCATAAAAGTGCATCCGTCCATCATAAAAGTGCATCCCTCCATCATAAAAGTGCATCCGTCCATCATAAAAGTGCATCTCTCCGTCATAAAAGTGCATCCGTCCATCATAAAAGTGCATCCGTCCATCATAAAAGTGCATCTATCCATCATAAAAGTGCATCCGTCCATCATAAAAGTGCATCCGTCCATCATAAAAGTGCATCCGTCCATCATAAAAGTGCATCTATCTATCATAAAAGTGCATCTATCCATCATAAAAGTGCATCTATCTATCATAAAAGTGCATCTATCCATCATAAAAGTGCATCCGTCCATCATAAAAGTGCATCTATCTATCATAAAAGTGCATCCGTCCATCATAAAAGTGCATCTATCTATCATAAAAGTGCATCCGTCCATCATAAGTGCATCTATCCATCATAAAAGTGCATCCGTCCATCATAAAAGTGCATCTATCTATCATAAAAGTGCATCCGTCCATCATAAAAGTGCATCTATCTATCATAAAAGTGCATCCGTCCATCATAAAAGTGCATCTATCATCATAAAAGTGCATCTATCTATCATAAGTGCATCTATCCATCATAAAAGTGCATCTATCTATCATAAAAGTGCATCTATCCATCATAAAAGTGCATCTATCTATCATAAAAGTGCATCCGTCCATCATAAAAGTGCATCCATCCATCATAAAAGTGCATCCATCCATCATAAAAGTGCATCTATCCGTCATAAAAGTGCATCTATCTATCATAAAAGTGCATCTATCCATCATAAAAGTGCATCTATCTATCATAAAAGTGCATCCATCCATCATAAAAGTGCATCTATCCATCATAAAAGTGCATCTATCCGTCATAAAAGTGCATCTATCCATCATAAAAGTGCATCTATCTATCATAAAAGTGCATCTATCATCATAAAAGTGCATCTATCCATCATAAAAGTGCATCTATCTATCATAAAAGTGCATCTATCCATCATAAAAGTGCATCTATCCATCATAAAAGTGCATCCGTCCATCATAAAAGTGCATCTATCCATCATAAAAGTGCATCCGTCCATCATAAAAGTGCATCTATCCATCATAAAAGTGCATCTATCATCATAAAAGTGCATCTATCCATCATAAAAGTGCATCTATCTATCATAAAAGTGCATCTGTCCATCATAAAAGTGCATCTATCATCATAAAAGTGCATCTATCTATCATAAAAGTGCATCTATCCATCATAAAAGTGCATCTATCATCATAAAAGTGCATCTATCTATCATAAAAGTGCATCTATCCATAATAAAAGTGCATCCGTCCATCATAAAAGTGCATCTATCCATCATAAAAGTGCATCTATCCATCATAAAAGTGCATCCGTCCATCATAAAAGTGCATCTATCCATCATAAAAGTGCATCTATCCATCATAAAAGTGCATCTATCCATCATAAAAGTGCATCTATCATCATAAAAGTGCATCTATCCATCATAAAAGTGCATCTATCCATCATAAAAGTGCATCTATCCATCATAAAAGTGCATCTATCCATCATAAAAGTGCATCTATCATCATAAAAGTGCATCTATCATCATAAAAGTGCATCTATCATCATAAAAGTGCATCTATCATCATAAAAGTGCATCTATCCATCATAAAAGTGCATCTATCCATCATAAAAGTGCATCTATCCATCATAAAAGTGCATCTATCATCATAAAAGTGCATCTATCCATCATAAAAGTGCATCTATCATCATAAAAGTGCATCTATCATCATAAAAGTGCATCTATCCATCATAAAAGTGCATCTATCCATCATAAAAGTGCATCTATCCATCATAAAAGTGCATCCGTCCATCATAAAAGTGCATCTATCCATCATAAAAGTGCATCTATCATCATAAAAGTGCATCTATCCATCATAAAAGTGCATCTATCATCATAAAAGTGCATCCATCCATCATAAAAAGATTAACATTTTTGGCTGTCATTATAAAGCTGGGAAGAGCCGGGAAATGTTTTAATATAACTCAGATTGTATCGTCTGAAAGAAGAAAGTCATATTCTCCAAGGATGGGTTGAGGGGGAGTAAATCATGGGCTATTTATAATTTGGGTGAACTGTCCCTTTAACCGGTTAAATGTTCATAAAAGTATCTGGGCTGAATTATTTCCCAGCTTTCCAGAGTCAGCGGCCTCTGATGGGGGGTTTCTGTGGTCGTTTTTAACAGCACCTTCACAGGCTGACAGATGGAAGGGCTGTCGGGGTTATAAATACCCTCAGCGGGGGCACTTTATTCTCGGAGTGTGACCCATATACAGAACCGCTGTGGTTTGGAGGCATTGTGTGTGTTCGCTGCCAGATGAACCTGTAATGAGCACCTGCTACCGGTTTGATCCACAACAATTCACAGCTTTAATGTGTCGACAGAATCAAACTCATCAGCGCTGGGTTATCAAATTCCTAAACGCCAGTCGGAAATGCGAAACACCCGAACTCAAGACAATTAACCCTTTGACACAAAAAAGGGCAGGTCCAAGGCACTCAGTCAGATGGAAACGAAGGAGAAGGAAAGAATAAAAAGCTTTTATTAGGTATGGATTAAGTCATTTTTAAAATTACAAGAGCCAACATGTTTCAACCAACAATGGTCTTCATCAGGGCAAAGCAACGAACAATTAACCCTTTGGGAATATCAACACAATGTCTCAATCTGTGCTCTCGATGGCGATTAAACTGCTCCACATTCATTCTGCAGCTCTAGACTCTAACTGGATGAGGACTACTGTCTTCATTTCTCTTTGGGAACTTTAGGAGAAACACCCGAGAGGAGGTTGACGCCTAAATGAGATTTGTAATTGAGAAGTTCTTTAGGTTCACTCCAGAATCATTAAGTTGGTTCTGTTGGTGACTAAGCATCTTCCGGTTCTCCAGATTGGCTCTGTAAAGCACCAGACGGATGCTCTGGTGTTATTTTTAAGAGCGTGGTCTTTATATGACAGAGAGCAGACAGCGAGACACATCACCGCCTGTCAGGACTGGCCTTGGTGGGGGTTGGGTTGGGTTTATCTGCCCTACACATGCTTTCGACCCCAACGTTCACGCATTTCCCAAAAGATTCACGGATATACTTTGGAGGAAAACAAGGGTTCTTGATTGGTATTGATTGGTTCCAATGAGAAACTTTCATATGAATAACTTTCCATTGCACAAAAGATGTGTATATGTTCTTTGGGGAACCAAAAACGGTGGATGTTAAAGGGGTGTTTGCATGCGATTTGACTTTTTTAACTTTAGTTAGTGTGTAATGTTGCTGCTTGAGCATAAACAGTCTCTGCAAAGTTACAGCGCTGAAAGTTCACTGCAAACGGAGATATTGTCTTTTAAAGTTACGGCAGTTTATTGCCTACAAAAATGGCCGGTTTGGACTACAACGAGCTTCTTCCTGGGTTGGTGACATCATAAACCCTCGCTAGTCTCCACAGATGTGACTTCCGCCCGTAATGAGAAGGGGCGTGGCCTTAACCTGTGCTTCAGCCAATAAAAATACAGGAAACTACATTTGGCCATCTGACCAATCTAAGACCATTGTGTTTTTCAGAGGGAGGGGCTTCATAGAAGCAGGAAGCAAACGAGCCGTTCAAAGCACAGACAGAGGTGTGGAATAAAGGGAGAATAGAAGAAAAATACGCCGAAAAAATTGAAAATTCGCCCCATAAACACAACCAAGCCTAGATAAAAAAAAACACGGAACCGCCGCTTTAAAAGGTTCTTCACAAATGCCAATCAAGAACCTTTACCTAATAAGTTTTCTGAAATGCTTTATCTGAGGACCCATAAATATTCCTCTGTTCCCTGTTAATCTATTTCCAAACCAGTAATCAGATTAAAGTAACTTATCCACGTCACTGTGAGGTACTATTTTAGTCATTTTCCTTTTCATTCCATTTTCCATATTTTTTCAGGAAATATTTTTGAATTTCAACTTTAAATGTCAGGAGATATATTGTTGACGTTACACTTCCAATAAAGTGAGCGTTGGCAAAAACGGCGGTCATTTCTGTGTCGAGGCGGCGGGAGTGTTGTCGGAAACTGCTGAATGTAACTAATAAAGTAACTTGTAATCTTACTTAGTTACTTTTAAAATCAAGTAATCTGTAAAGTAACTGAGTTACTTTTAAAGGAGTAATCAGATTACTTTTTCAAAGTAAGGGTGGCAACACTGGCTCTCGCATATCAGGTGACCGATTGTGATTCAGCAAGTTTACAAGCAACGGTTTGACTTAAATGTGGGTTTGTTCCTCACAAAACGCTCACATGACTTAAGAAGACAACAAGTACACTTGAATACTTTTACGAAACTTGTAAGCTTCCAAAACAGGGGGTTTGACGCCACTGAAAAAACATGTTTTGGTTATGAAAGAACCTTTTGTGCAATGGAAAGATTCCTGTTCCTTCATGGAACCATCAATGCCAATAAAGAACCAATAAACCAATGGGTTTTTGTCTTTGCACATTCTACTAAACATCTCCTGTTGAGTTCTCAGAAGTCGATTTTTTCGGACTCACCCGGTGATGATCTCAAACGGCGGCAGCTCCATGGGCTCCGGTTTCTCTCCGTTATTGGCGGCTCCGTTTTCCGCACCGGCGACGGCCTCTCCGTTCTCCATTGGCTCGTTCTTCCCATTGACCTCAGGTTTCTCTCCTTCTTTAGGAGCTTTCTCCTCTTTCTTTGCCTCATTTTCTGCTCCTCTTTCTTTCCTCTTGACGGTCAGGCGAGAGCCGACGCCGGTGCTGCTCTTTCTGTCGGCCATCTCTGAAACTAAACACACACACACACACTTCAGTATTTATAACGGCACTAGAGTGTGTGTGTGTGCAGCTGTCGGTCTGTTCTATTAAAAGACCCCCTGGCCAAAGAGGTGATAGATAAACGAAATCTTGTCTATCGTCTAAAGTTGGGCACTTCTTTCTCAAATATCAAGTTAATATTTGTTGTTGTTTTAGCTCATAGTGAAGTAAAATCGTCATGAGGTTGGTTGATCAATTTCCAGAGCTCCAAAGGCAAGCTCGAATTAGCTCAAATATAACATGACACATTTCAATGTTCTCATTAAGGTATAAAAACATTGTTTAAGAACGTTCAAAACATTAAAGTTTCTTCTTGGTTATGTGAACGTTATTTTATCATTCTGAGAACATTACTTTTTAATCATTCTTTAAACGTTAAGGGATCATTACTTTTTAATCATTCTTTAAACGTTAAGGGATCGTTCCTTTTTTAATCATTCTTCAAACGTTACGGGAACGTTACTTTTAATCATTCTTTAAACGTTAAGGGATCATTACTTTTTAATCATTCTTTAAACGTTAAGGGATCGTTACTTTTTAATCATTCTTTAAACGTTAAGGGATCGTTACTTTTTAATCATTCTTCAAACGTTACGGGAACGTTACTTTTTAATCATTCTTTAAACGTTACGGGAACGTTACTTTTTAATCATTCTTCAAACGTTACGGGAACGTTACTTTTTAATCATTCTTCAAACGTTACGGGAACGTTACTTTTTATCATTCTTCAGACGTTAAGGGATCGTTACTTTTTAATCATTCTTCAAACGTTAAGGGATCGTTACTTTTTAATCATTCTTTAAACGTTAAGGGATCGTTACTTTTTAATCATTCTTCAAACGTTAAGGGATCATTACTTTTTAATCATTCTTCAAACGTTAAGGAATCGTTACTTTTTAATCATTCTTCAAACGTTACGGGAACGTTACTTTTAATCATTCTTCAAACGTTACGGGAACGTTACTTTTAATAATTCTTCAAACGTTAAGGGATCGTTACTTTTTATCATTCTTCAGACGTTGCGGGAACGTTACTTTTTTAATAATTCTTCAAACGTTACGGGATCGTTACTTTTTATCATTCTTCAGACGTTGCGGGAACGTTACTTTTTTATCATTCTTCAAACGTTACGGGAACGTTACTTTTTTATCATTCTTCAAACGTTACGGGAACGTTACTTTTAATCATTCTTCAAACGTTACGGGAACGTTACTTTTTTATCATTCTTCAAACGTTACGGGAACGTTACTTTTTTATCATTCTTCAAACGTTACGGGAACGTTACTTTTAATCATTCTTCAAACGTTACGGGAACATTACTTTTAATCATTCTTCAAACGTTACGGGAACGTTACTTTTTTATCATTCTTCAAACGTTACGGGAACGTTACTTTTTTATCATTCTTCAAACGTTACGGGAACGTTACTTTTAATCATTCTTCAAACGTTACGGGAACGTTACTTTTTTATCATTCTTCAAACGTTACGGGAACGTTACTTTTTTATCATTCTTCAAACGTTACGGGAACGTTACTTTTTTATCATTCTTCAAACGTTACGGGAACGTTACTTTTAATCATTCTTCAAACGTTACGGGAACATTACTTTTAATCATTCTTCAAACGTTACGGGAACGTTACTTTTTTATCATTCTTCAAACGTTACGGGAACGTTACTTTTTTATCATTCTTCAAACGTTACGGGAACGTTACTTTTAATCATTCTTCAAACGTTACGGGAACGTTACTTTTTTATCATTCTTCAAACGTTACGGGAACGTTACTTTTTTAATAATTCTTCAAACGTTACGGAAATGTTACTTTTTTATCATTCTTCAAACGTTACGGGAACGTTACTTTTTTAATAATTCTTCAAACGTTACGGGAACGTTACTTTTTTTATCATTCTTCAAACGTTACGGGAACGTTACTTTTTTATCATTCTTCAAACGTTACGGGAACGTTACTTTTAATTATTCTTCAAACGTTACGGGAACGTTACTTTTTTAATCATTCTTCAAACGTTACGGGAACGTTACTTTTTTATCATTCTTCAAACGTTACGGGAACGTTACTTTTAATCATTCTTCAAACGTTATGGGAACGTTACTTTTAATCATTCTTCCAACGTTACGGGAACGTTACTTTTTTATCATTCTTTAAACGTTAAGGGATCGTTACTTTTTTATCATTCTTCAAACGTTAAGGAATCGTTACTTTTTATCATTCTTCAAACGTTACGGGAACGTTACTTTTTATCATTCTTCAAACGTTAAGGGATCGTTACTTTTTATCATTCATCAAACGTTACGGGATCGTTACTTTTTATCATTCTTCAAACGTTACGGGAACGTTACTTTTTTATCATTCTTCAAACGTTAAGGGATCGTTACTTTTAATCATTCTTCAAACGTTACGGGAACGTTACTTTTTTATCATTCTTCAAATGTTACGGGATCGTTACTTTTAATCATTCTTCAAACGTTAAGGGAACGTTACTTTTAATCATTCTTCAAACGTTACGGGAACGTTACTTTTTTATCATTCTTCAAACGTTACGGGAACGTTACTTTTTTATCATTCTTCAAACGTTACGGGAACGTTACTTTTAATCATTCTTCAAACGTTACGGGAACATTACTTTTAATCATTCTTCAAACGTTACGGGAACGTTACTTTTTTATCATTCTTCAAACGTTACGGGAACGTTACTTTTAATCATTCTTCAAACGTTACGGGAACGTTACTTTTTTATCATTCTTCAAACGTTACGGGAACGTTACTTTTTTAATAATTCTTCAAACGTTACGGAAATGTTACTTTTTTATCATTCTTCAAACGTTACGGGAACGTTACTTTTTTAATAATTCTTCAAACGTTACGGGAACGTTACTTTTTTTATCATTCTTCAAACGTTACGGGAACGTTACTTTTTTATCATTCTTCAAACGTTACGGGAACGTTACTTTTAATTATTCTTCAAACGTTACGGGAACGTTACTTTTCTAATCATTCTTCAAACGTTACGGGAACGTTACTTTTTTATCATTCTTCAAACGTTACGGGAACGTTACTTTTAATCATTCTTCAAACGTTACGGGAACGTTACTTTTAATCATTCTTCCAACGTTACGGGAACGTTACTTTTTTATCATTCTTTAAACGTTAAGGGATCGTTACTTTTTTATCATTCTTCAAACGTTAAGGAATCGTTACTTTTTATCATTCTTCAAACGTTACGGGAACGTTACTTTTTATCATTCTTCAAACGTTAAGGGATCGTTACTTTTTATCATTCATCAAACGTTACAGGATCGTTACTTTTTTATCATTCTTCAAACGTTACGGGAACGTTACTTTTTTATCATTCTTCAAACGTTACGGGAACGTTACTTTTTTATCATTCTTCAAACGTTAAGGGATCGTTACTTTTAATCATTCTTCAAACGTTACGGGAACGTTACTTTTTTATCATTCTTCAAATGTTACGGGATCGTTACTTTTAATCATTCTTCAAACGTTAAGGGATCGTTACTTTTAATAATTCTTCAAACGTTAAGGGATCGTTACTTTTAATCATTCTTCAAACGTTAAGGGATCGTTACTTTTAATCATTCTTCAAACGTTAAGGGATCGTTACTTTTAATCATTCTTCAAACGTTAAGGGATCGTTACTTTTAATCATTCTTCAAACGTTACGGGAACGTTACTTTTTTATCATTCTTCAAATGTTACGGGATCGTTACTTTTTATCATTCTTCAAACGTTAAGGGATCGTTACTTTTAATAATTTTTCAAACGTTAAGGGATCGTTACTTTTTTATCATTCTTCAAACGTTACGGGAACGTTACTTTTAATCATTCTTCAAACGTTACGGGAACGTTACTTTTTTAATCATTCTTCAAACGTTAAGGGATCGTTACTTTTTATCATTCTTCAAACGTTAATGGATCGTTACTTTTTATCATTCTTCAAACGTTAAGGGAACGTTACTTTTTATCATTCTTCAAACGTTTATGGGAACGTTACTTTTTATCATTCTTCAAACGTTTACGGGAACGTTTTTATCATTCTTCAAACGTTATGACTAGTAGTGTAACTTACAATGAAGATGAAAAACCGCTTCAGGAATCTTTTATTGCTCAAACGTTGCTTGTTCATTGCTTAAGAGACTTTCATTTGCATACTTTGCCCCAAGTTATTTTAGTTTCATTGAAATTTTTATTATTTTGAATGTGAATTTATTGTATTTGTTTTAGTTTTAGTTAAATTAAGTAAATTAAGAAAAACTAAACAAAAAGGTTTTTTGTATTTTAACAGTTAACATGTAGTCTAACTTGAAGTAAAGAAAATATTAAGGAACGAACGTTTGGGAACGTTTGGGATGCATTGCAAAAAAAAAGTTTTTATTCATAATGAGAATTTTGTTCAAATTTTCCAGGAAAAATAAAATTATATATATATATATTATTATTATTAAAAAACAGGTCAATTGAAACAAGATAAATTTACTTGAGAAACAACACTTCATATATGATGTAGAGTAGAGCTGGGGAAAACAGTTGTTGTTTTTTCAGACCTAGTCTGTATAGTAAAACGCCCCCAGGGGGCATCACTTCCCTCTATCATAATTACTGTAGTTACATGTTCTGAACATCACATTCTTTGTTTTTCCATCAAATGTAATCTAACTAGGTGGTTCAAATAAAAATATTTGGACTTTATATTTAAAAATTACCTTTCCCTAAAATTACCTAAAAATTACACAAGTTCGCCATCCAGTTAGATAGTAATATATATATATATATATATATATATATATATAATTATTAGAATTAGAATTAGAATTATTATTATTATTTTACAAATGGTTGATTTTCAAAACGGTTCATTAATAAATATTAATATCTACTGTTATTTTGGCTTGTCTTTTTAATTTTATGCTAAAAAAAACATGCTACTCTGCTTTTGCTGTATAAACAAATGGCTTTGTCAGAGTGAGGGCATTTTACCCCATCTGTGGTACTAAATTGTTGTTAAAAATCTAACATGAAAACTCTGGACATTTCTCATACTTGAATTTAAGATATTTGTCATTGAAAACTAGGATACACATTTACTTGGGGGGGTGTAATATTTCCCCCACTCTACCCTACTTTTGATATAGCTAAAAGTAATATTGCGTGGTGCTTTTAAAAATGATCGTTTATCTTATTTCATGTTATTTGACTGAAACGCCGCCAACCGTTCCGCGTAATTTACATACGCGAGGATTTGATAAGCTTCTGTCAATCACTCTTTTTAAAGCTGTCATTCTTCTCCTGAGGTGATGACAACGGCGTTTAACCTCGACATTGAGTCGTTGTAAAGCCAGACACGCTCCAGGTGAAGTGTTTTGGGTTGGAGAAATGTACACGTTTAGGGCTTGGATTTCTGTAAAGCTCCTCGAAACAGTTATATACTGAGATACAAAACAACGCGACTCAAGTTTATAAAAGCAGCGAACGCCATTAAATCAGAGTCACCGCTATGAGAAATTAGCCGCGAGTTTTGCTAGCCGCGGTTTTACCTCAGTTACTTTTATCGGTGATGATGCGTGAGTGTGTGAGTAAAATGGGTAAATTTTATATAATAACTTAATATATACCTACTACATACAGTACTATAATGGGTAGGAAAACACTAGGCTAATATTTTACAATATGGTCTTTATATCAACTCATAACTTTTTAAATTTTAATATGGTTAACTGTTGCATGAGAATATGGCAGTGACAGAAATCCCCTGATCTATACATTGATACCCAAATTAATTTAACATGGCATTCCAGGGTATTTCCAGATACCACGGTAAATTGTTAGCGCGCCATTGAAACTTTCTGGTAAAATATTTAAAATATTTTTTTGTCCTAAAAAATCATATATTGCACTTTTTTGTGTTGTAGGTTTAGTTGTAGTTGCCAGCTCACTCCAGATGGTGGCAGGAGATTCCCACGGATGGAGTGTGAGTGTGTGAAGCTTTATTCATTAACTACTTAACTATCAATGGATTTAAAAAGGAATTCCTCGCCGTGACACTGACCTTCATGCTTTACTAGATATGGTGAATATATAACATCCCAGACCCCAAGCTGAGCACAAACAGGGACTTCCCAATGACTGATGGAAATAAACCCTTTATGGACAACTTTATCTGAAAATAGCATCACGTTTATGTATAAAGTTAATCATAATGGCATGAAATTCAAGACGTCACCAATGAAGTTTTCGCCTGAGGACTATATTTTGTCATCATGACCTCATGCGTTAAGTGTGACCTTTTATGACATTTGGAACGCTGATCTATTTCTGTTTAGCTCTCTCTCAAACAGGTGATTATTTATATATGATCTTATCTCGCTTCTGTAGAAATCAGCCAACGTCTTAAATCTGAAAACAAAGAGCATGTTTATTGATCACATTTGCAACGCGTTCTCTGGAAATAGACCGCGCGGATGTACTTTATATTATTAATGAACGTCTAAAAAAGCTGCGAGGAGGATATTTGTCAAGTATGTGCTAAATAATGATGGATTGCGTTCACACTTAGGTGAGAGAGAGAGGTAGGCGGACGTGACAGACGCCTCCGCTCATCCAAACCGGTTCACTCGCATTCTTCAGCATTCATCCGCGTAAAGTCGGCGACGGACGGAAAAAGAGGGAAAATGCGATGGAAAAACCTAAATTTGGAACATGATTAACTGCTATTGTTAGAGCCGAATTGCGTAAAAATAGAAAAGTGCCAACACACACATGCATGATTAGTGTTTTTTTTTAATTACTCTGAGGTACTGTAGTAAAAATATGATGCAGTCATGAGGTGGAAATATTTACATCACCACTCGATGGCTTCATGAACTTCATCCACAAAACAACAGAACGGTGTTTACCATCAGCTATATCTACTACTAGAGCACTCGGCCGTGTGGAGACACAGAGCAAACACACACACATACACACACACACACACACAAGCCAGTCCTGCAGCAAACCGAGACCTATTATAAAGCTACACAAATATCTTCTGTAAATATTGACAGAAATTACTTCATCCCTCCAGGTCTGACTGAGAGAGAGAGAGAGAGAGAGAGAGAGAGAGAGAGAGAGAGAGAGAGAGAGAGTGATGGGTAGGTTTAGGGGCAGGGGCAGTGCAGGGGGATAGAAAATAAGGTTTTTTTGGGGTTAAAATCCATTATGCCTATGGAAAGTCCCCATAAAACATGGAAACACTACGTGTGTGTGTGTGTGTGTGTGTGTGTGTGTGTGTGTGTGTGTGTGTGTTTGTATGAATGTGAGGACATGAGTCCTAGTAATAAAAAATAGAGCAAACAATGTTTTATTATAAATGTGTGATAGGCAGGATTCGGGGTAGGTTAGTGTGTGGGGGGGGGGGGTAGTTGGGTAGGTTTAGGGTCAGTCTGTGTGTGTGTGTGTGTGTGATAGGTAGGTTTCGGGGTAGGTTAGTGTGTGTGTGTGTGTGAATGAGTGAGTGTGAATTGCCATGGAAAGAGTGTGAGGGTCACAGTATTTACTCTCGTTTATCTCTGAATGTATGTTAGCTGCCTTGTCATGTTTCAAGTTCATGTTTCAAGGTCTGAAAAGCTATTCTCAGGAAAAAAATGAAAGGGTTGAGTAGCAGAGAGAGAGAGAGAGAGAGAGAGAGAGAGAGAGAGAGAGAGAGAGAGAGAGAGAGAGAGAGAGAGAGAGAGAGAGAGAGAGAGAGAGAGAGAGAGAGAGAGATTCACTGGAATTCCCCCTCCCAGGAGAATATGCTCACCTGGCCACGCCCTCCTCAATGGGCTATAAATGCATCAGGAGCAGGTGCATCAGTAAACCTTCTGATACTCTCAGCACTGAGCATAAACCCTCACAGACGCCTGGATTATTACTCAACCAACACTTACACTGGGATTTTATCTGGAAACCAAACTGCCTTATCACAACAGGTAAATAATCTGCCTTTGGAAACTTCCAAACAAAAAAAAGTGAATTTTTGATTTGCTTAGTTCATAGCATCGGTGTTGTTGTTTTATCTTGCAGAATTCACAATGGCATCAAGCGAACTTAGTTTAATTCTCAACAACGCGAATGCCAACTTGTACCCTGAACCGCAGTCACATTTGCTGAGCATGACGGTGCCAGTTTCCAGATCTCCACATCTCTCTGAGATAAACTTCAGCGGAAATAACAGCAACACAATGGGTAAGAGCTCCATCTCAAATCTTACTTGATGGTTCCCATCAGCCAAACCGAGAGCCAATGCCGATAATCTCCCGCCCCGGCAGTCTGACCTCTTAAAATCATTAACCGAGGCAATGTTTAACTAGACTCGCAGGAATGCTTTCTTTACGGCGGGCTTTCATGCATTGTTGACACTGTGATCAAAACCTACGGGGTGTCAACACAACAGATAGTTAAACACACAACAGAAGCTCCAGCCCTGGAGACATAAACCGAAGGGCTATTCTTCTATTGATAGGGCTCTGTGACCACATGTGCTATTCAGGTGTGAGGCTAAATGTACTTTAAACCTGTTTTCCGGTAGGCCCTTGGGACCATGTGAACCCACAAATGTGGTCCAGGCAGAACGTCCTGGAGTGGATCGGCTTTCACGTGGAAGAGAGCCGGTTTGATGCCAGTCTCCTAAATATGAGCTACTGCAACATGGACGGGCTCACACTGTGCTCCATGTCTAAAGAAGCATTGATGGGGATGTTCGGAATGGGGCTTGGCGAACGTCTTCACCAGAGTTTGGAGAACCTGAAGGCCAGATGTGGTGAGCGACTTGTCTAAACAAAGTGTTTTTGGTTCGAGTTTGTGTCACTTGGAACGCATTAACACCCTTGATTTGCTTGCATTTGCAGTTAATGACCTGTCTGATAACACCGTTCTGAGCGAATCTGAATTGGACATACTGGAAAACATCCTACAGGACTCATTTCCCTTCATGCATGGTCCAAATCTTGGACCTCTGCTAGAAACGGTGGTGGTCCAGTCCTCAATCCCAACAGGTGAGAAGCAAAACCCTAAAGTTGATAATACAAAGCAATGTTGCTGAAGGATATTGTTTGGGCACTCTTCCATTGCGAATGGGCAACACATTTCTATCTGGAAATTCAAAGAGGAATTTGTTGCCCATTCCCAATGGGAAAGTTCCCAAGCAACATTGCTCAAAAAGTTGCCCTGTGTATCTTCAGCTTAACTGTAGAGAGCAATACCCAATTTACCTGTATTTGGAAATAATGCTGATATTCTATCCGCGCAGATAACTCTGAAAGCAAGTACAGCTACTTCGACGAGTACACCAACCAGCTGACTCCAGAGAGCGACCACGGATATGACTCCCTAACCGAAAGCTTCCAGAGTTCACGTGCTGGTACGTGTCTCAATTCCTCATTCATTTCCTGTCAAATAACATCCCAAAGTTGTGAAGTCTAAACTCTCTGATTTGTCCTCTTCAGACAGCTTCCTGAACCCGAGCTCACCCGAGTCCAACAGCAGCGACTCCGATCCCGAATACTCCGAGAGACCCTTCTCCGTTAGCACCAGTAAGTTCCTCCGAAGCTCAAACTTGCTCCTCGAGGCCTGCAGAGGCTAGTCAAACACACCTGAACAGGATTGTCAAGGTCCTCCGGATTACCTGACAATTAAAGACAGGTTGAAACTAAACTCTGCAGGAAGGTCCTCCGAAGAGATGCAATGATAAAGTGGGAGAATAACCCAACAAGTAGATGTCTTAACCTTTGGTTGTGTTTCTTTTCCACAGAGACCTTTGTCAAACAAGAGACTGGAGAGAAGAAGAGAGGTAGAGGACGCCCCCCAAAGCCAAGGGATAGTGAGGGATACGAGCACTTCATCCAGTCCAAAAAAAGCAAGCATGGTAAGTCGGCAAGACTCTGTTTGAAGAGGTGCCTGATGCTAAGGTCAAGCTGTAGGGATCACCGTACTAAACTAGACTCTCATTGCAGCTCCAAGAGGAACCCACCTTTGGGAGTTTATCAGAGACATCCTGATCCATCCGGAGCAGAACCAGGGTCTGATGAAGTGGGAGGACCGTAGGGACGGCGTATTCAAGTTCCTGAAGTCCGAAGCGGTTGCTCAACTCTGGGGGCAGAAGAAGAAGAACAGCAGCATGACATACGAGAAGCTCAGTAGAGCCATGAGGTAAAAGACACAATTCTGGGATCAAGGGTTTTGGGGGGAATTGGCTCGGTTCTGGGATCAAGGGTTTTGGGGGGAATTGGCTCGGTTCTGGGATCAAGGGTTTTGGGGGGAATTGGCTCGGTTCTGGGATCAAGGGTTTTGGGGGGAATTGGCTCGGTTCTGGGATCAAGGGTTTTGGGGAGAATTGGCTTCGTTTTTGGGATCAAGGGTTTTGGGGGAATTGGCTCAGTTTCTGGGATCAAGGGTTTTGGGGGGGGATTTATCTCAGCTTCTGGGATCAAGGGTTTTGGGGGAATTGGCTTCATTTCTGGGATCAAGGGTTTTGGGGGGAATTGTCTCGGTAGACCCTGGGATGTAGGAATAACCAAATGCCTGCTCTTTTCTACAGGTATTACTACAAGCGAGAGATTCTGGAGAGAGTGGATGGACGCAGGCTCGTCTACAAGTTTGGGAAGAACTCCACCGGTTGGAGAGTGGAGGAGACTGGATACTAAAGAGCGTCGCTTCCAGTCAAATGTAGAGACTTTGGTCTCCTGCTTATGAGGACCTTTAGGCTGAGATAAAAGATCCTCGATTTAGAAACACACTCTTCCCAGAGGGAAAACGTTTCACAGAAACTGTAAGCCAGTGTTTTGGCTAATGTAGGTTTTATGAACCGGTAAATGTGTATTGGCGCTTGTCTGGTTAGAACGGCACGCGGGCGTGGCCTGGATTTGACGGCACCACTTAATAAACTCTGTAAACATGTTCTTCACTGTGACAGAATGTATAGCTTTGTTAAGGCTCTTTGGTATTGGGAAATGAAGTTATGCGTAACACTTTGTCAGAGCAGACTGACCGAAGAACATGACGGTGGTATGAAGAGTTTGCAATGTATTGTGTGTGTATATATATATATATATGTATGTAATAAGTATATATTCTTCATAATACTTGTCAATCGAGTACAAATCAGATATACCGTTGAAGATTCTGCTCAATTTTTTCTGTGATTTAAGTCACTGGATAATGTGTATGAGGATTCCCTCGCAGATATTATAACTATTATGTATGGCATATATTTGCCTTTTTTGTATGAGTCTTTTCTAAAATAAAAATTTCTAATGAAAACACTTGTTGTGCCTCACCCTCTTAAACCACTCAAAACGTATTTCAACATTATATTTGCTCAATTCTTGTTATCAGAGATCACAGATGTGTTGAAATGCAACACGTTCGTATGAATCTCGAAACAAATATATGTGGCACAGAATGTGGGACAAATGCTATGGCACATCTCCACCAACCAGCATAAACATGTTAACAATGCGGGTCAAACATCAGTGTGAAGAACTCGCTTGCTGCATGACTCAGCTAAAAAAATTTTTTACTGCATGTCTCCAAAATGAATCCAAAAATGTGTTTGAATCAGATGATTAGTGCACGTGTAAAGGGTGACTCACATTAACCACCGCTAACCAACCACAAACTTTAAATTAACTTGCATTTCAAACTGTGCAAACTTAAGAAATATTCTGTTATTTAATACAATGTTTAGGATGACTTTAAATGCTAAAAATAGGGACATTTGTTTCATTGTTTGATTTTTACGGCAAGAATTTCCAAACTACGCACTTGATGCAGTCGACCTTTGCTTGAACTGAATTGCATTTTTCATAGCAGGGTTAGTTTTGCATTTTAGAGCACAATGCAACTGTTTTTTAGAGGTCCGGCATTCAAATACACACGCATATATACGGCACGTTTCATTTGAATTTTGGATCCGCATGCAAATAAGATGCAGCTAAAGCAAAAAGACAAGCATCGTCCGAGTTCAAAGATGTAAATAGTATTTAAAATGAAAAAAATCTCATGCGTCTGGAATCACACACACCATTTAATACCTGTGAGAGCTGCACAAAACACTCAGAAAAGAGTTTTAATGAGCACAAAAACCCTTTAAACTACACTGGAATTAAGGCTATCTGAGACAGCTAATCGGGTCGCGTTGAATCGGACTTATCTTACACTAGAGTCCATCAAACCATCTCAGATGACTTGATCACTAGTTACTAAAAACACAAGTTTCACTCTGGGATCTTTACACCATTGTTGTGTGTGTGTGTGTGTGTGTGTGTGTGTGTGTGTGTGTGTGTGTGTGTGTGTGTGTGTGTGTGTGTGTGTGTGTGTGTGTAACCACTCATTATGAGCTCTTACTTCCAAAAACAATAAATTTTGTGTCACATAACCTCATTTCAATGCCTCATCTCAGGTGCACCTCATCTCAGGTGCATGCACTGCTATACTTTCATTTTTGAACAATACACAAAACTATGCGCACTGTAAACATCGGGTGGATTGTCAGTTTGAACCGTGACTATCATGACTAATATTCTCTGCACACTTCTAAACAAGCTTTTGTCAAACCTCAAATTACCGACACAAGAATAATTCAGGTCAAGAATGTTTCTGATAAGCCGTGCCCAAAGAAAAGGTGCAAACTTATATAAAGCTCAACTAACAGGAAAACGTTCTGGGAAGGTTCTCTCAAGGTTATTAACAAACGTTCTTCCAGTAATGCTAAAAAACATTATTGATGATCGATTGATTATTTCAAAGTTATTTGTTATTTAAAAATGCCCTGAGAACATTTTTTTAAACATTACTACTAGTTTCAGAACGTTCGGAGCAGTTTGCAGAATAATCCCTTAACCTTCACATAACCAAGAAAAACTTTTGAAAAACATTTAATATAGATATCATTATAGCGCTAATATAGTTATCGTGGGAGTGTGAATGCAATTGTAAGTAAGCTGTATCTATTTGCATGCAAATCCAAAATTCAAATGCAATATGCCGTATATATCCGAGTGTATTTGAAATCCATGTCGCATTGTGCTCTAAAATGGGAGCATTAAAAACTATATTAGCATCCACACCAGCTGACGATAACTATAACGATAACTATATTAGCATCCACACCAGCTGACGATAACTATAACGATAACTATATTAGCATCCACACCAGCTGACGATAACTATAACGATAACTATATTAGCATCCACACCAGCTGATGATAACTATAACGATAACTATATTAGCATCCACACCAGCGGACGATAACTATAACGATAACTATATTAGCGTCCACACCAGCTGACGATAACTATAACTATAACTATATTAGAGTCCACACCAGCTAATGATAACTATAACGATAACTATATTAGAGTCCACACCAGCTGAGGATAACTATAACGATAACTATATTAGCATCCACACCAGCTAATGATAACTATAACGATAACTATATTAGAGTCTACACCAGCTGACGATAACTATAACGATAACTATATTAGCATCCACACCAGCGGACGATAACTATAACGATAACTATATTAGCGTCCACACCAGCTGACGATAACTATAACTATAACTATATTAGAGTCCACACCAGCTAATGATAACTATAACGATAACTATATTAGCATCCACACCAGCTGAGGATAACTATAACGATAACTATATTAGCATCCACACCAGCTAATGATAACTATAACGATAACTATATTAGAGTCTACACCGGCTGACGATAACTATAACGATAACTATATTAGAGTCCACACCAGCTGACGATAACTATAACGATAACTATATTAGAGTCCACACCAGCTGACGATAACTATAACGATAACTATATTAGCATCCACACCAGCTGACAATAGCTATAACGATAACTATATTAGAGTCCACACCAGCTGACGATAACTATAACGATAACTATATTAGAGTCCACACCAGCTAATGATAACTATAACGATAACTATATTAGCATCCACACCAGCTGAGGATAACTATAACGATAACTATATTAGCATCCACACCAGCTAATGATAACTATAACGATAACTATATTAGAGTCTACACCAGCTGACGATAACTATAACGATAACTATATTAGAGTCCACACCAGCTGACGATAACTATAACGATAACTATATTAGAGTCCACACCAGCTGACGATAACTATAACGATAACTATATTAGCATCCACACCAGCTGACAATAGCTATAACGATAACTATATTAGAGTCCACACCAGCTGACGATAACTATAACGATAACTATATTAGCATCTACACCAGCTGACAATAACTATAACGATAACTATATTAGCATGCACACCAGCTGATGATAACTATAACGATAACTATATTAGCATCCACACCAGCTGAGGATAACTATAACGATAACTATATTAGCATCCACACCAGCTGATGATAACTATAACGATAACTATATTAGCATCCACACCAGCGGACGATAACTATAACGATAACTATATTAGCGTCCACACCAGCTGAGGATAACTATAACGATAACTATATTAGCATCCACACCAGCTAATGATAACTATAACGATAACTATATTAGCATCCACACCAGCTGACGATAACTATAACGATAACTATATTAGAGTCCACACCAGCTGACGATAACTATAACGATAACTATATTAGCATCCACACCAGCTGACAATAACTATAACGATAACTATATTAGCATGCACACCAGCTGATGATAACTATAACGATAACTATATTAGCATCCACACCAGCTGAGGATAACTATAACGATAACTATATTAGTATCCACACCAGCTGACGATAACTATAACGATAACTATATTAGCATCCACACCAGCTGACGATAACTATAACTATAACTATATTAGAGTCCACACCAGCTGACGATAACTATAACGATAACTATATTAGAGTCCACACCAGCTGACAATAACTATAACGATAACTATATTAGCATGCACACCAGCTGATGATAACTATAACTATAACTATAACTATATTAGAGTCCACACCAGCTGACGATAACTATAACGATAACTATATTAGAGTCCACACCAGCTGACGATAACTATAACGATAACTATATTAGCATGCACACCAGCTGACGATAACTATAACGATAACTATATTAGCATCCACACCAGCTGACAATAACTATAACGATAACTATATTAGCATGCAAACCAGCTGACGATAACTATAACTATAACTATATTAGAGTCCACACCAGCTGACGATAACTATAACGATAACTATATTAGCATCCACACCAGCTGACGATAACTATAACGATAACTATATTAGCATCCACACCAGCTGATGATAACTATAACGATAACTATATTAGCATCCACACCAGCTGACGATAGCTATAACGATAACTATATTAGAGTCCACACCAGCTGACGATAGCTATAACGATAACTATATTAGCATGCACACCAGCTGACGATAGCTATAACGATAACTATATTAGCATCCACACCAGCTGACGATAAATATAACGATAACTATATTAGAGTCCACACCAGCTGACGATAAATATAACGATAACTATATTAGAGTCCACACCAGCTGACGATAACTATAACGATAACTATATTAGCATCCACACCAGCTGACGATAGCTATAACGATAACTATATTAGCATGCACACCAGCTGACGATAACTATAACTATAACTATATTAGAGTCCACACCAGCTGACGATAACTATAACGATAACTATATTAGCATCCACACCAGCTGACGATAACTATAACGATAACTATATTAGCATCCACACCAGCTGATGATAACTATAACGATAACTATATTAGCATCCACACCAGCTGACGATAACTATAACGATAACTATATTAGCATCCACACCAGCTGATGATAACTATAACGATAACTATATTAGCATCCACACCAGCTGACGATAGCTATAACGATAACTATATTAGCATCCACACCAGCTGACGATAACTATATTAGAGTCCACACCAGCGGACGATAACTATAACGATAACTATATTAGCATCCACACCAGCTGACGATAACTATAACCATAACTATATTAGCATCCACACCAGCTGATGATAACTATAACGATAACTATATTAGCATCCACACCAGCTGACAATAACTATAACGATAACTATATTAGCATCCACACCAGCTGATGATAACTATAACGATAACTATATTAGCATCCACACCAGCTGACGATAACTATAACGATAACTATATTAGCATCCACACCAGCTGACGATAACTATAACGATAACTATATTAGCATCCACACCAGCTGACGATAACTATAACGATAACTATATTAGAGTCCACACCAGCTGACGATAACTATAACGATAACTATATTAGCATCCACACCAGCTGACGATAACTATAACGATAACTATATTAGCATCCACACCAGCTGACAATAACTATAACGATAACTATATTAGCATCCACACCAGCTGACGATAACTATAACGATAACTATATTAGCATCCACACCAGCTGACGATAACTATAACGATAACTATATTAGCATCCACACCAGCTGACGATAACTATAACGATAACTATATTAGCATCCACACCAGCTGATGATAACTATAACGATAACTATATTAGCATCCACACCAGCTGATGATAACTATAACGATAACTATATTAGCATCCACACCAGCTGACAATAACTATAACGATAACTATATTAGCATCCACACCAGCTGACGATAACTATATTAGAGTCCACACCAGCGGACGATAACTATAACGATAACTATATTAGCATCCACACCAGCTGACGATAACTATAACCATAACTATATTAGCATCCACACCAGCTGATGATAACTATAACGATAACTATATTAGCATCCACACCAGCTGACAATAACTATAACGATAACTATATTAGCATCCACACCAGCTGATGATAACTATAACGATAACTATATTAGCATCCACACCAGCTGACGATAACTATAACGATAACTATATTAGCATCCACACCAGCTGACGATAACTATAACGATAACTATATTAGCATCCACACCAGCTGACGATAACTATAACGATAACTATATTAGAGTCCACACCAGCTGACGATAACTATAACGATAACTATATTAGCATCCACACCAGCTGACGATAACTATAACGATAACTATATTAGCATCCACACCAGCTGACAATAACTATAACGATAACTATATTAGCATCCACACCAGCTGATGATAACTATAACGATAACTATATTAGCATCCACACCAGCTGACAATAACTATAACGATAACTATATTAGCATCCACACCAGCTGACGATAACTATAACGATAACTATATTAGCATCCACACCAGCTGACGATAACTATAACGATAACTATATTAGCGTCCACACCAGCTGACGATAACTATAACGATAACTATATTAGCATCCACACCAGCTGACGATAACTATAACGATAACTATATTAGCATCCACACCAGCTGACGATAACTATAACGATAACTATATTAGCATCCACACCAGCTGACGATAACATTGTTTCTGACCATGTCCATCCCTTTATGACCACCATGTCCCCATCCTCTGATGGCTACTTCCAGCAGGATAATGCACCATGTCACAAAGCTCCAATCATTTCAAATTGGTTTCTTGAACATGCCTATGAGTTGACTGTACTAAAATGGCCGCCACAGTGCCCAGATCTCAACCCAATAGAGCATCTTTGGGATGTGGTGGAACGGGAGCTTCGTGCCCTGGATGTGCATCCCACAAATCTCCATCAACTGCAAGATGCTCTCCTATCAATATGGGCCAACATTTCTAAAGAACGCTCCTAATAATCCTTTAGGTGAGTGTATATTAGCATCCACACCAGCTGGAAAAGGAATAATTCTGAAAGTGATTCTAACGGTATTGCGACGTTAACGTTATAGTTGTGATGTGCGACTCTTTCATACATCCAATGATTTTTAGAACTATATCTCTGTGTTTATAGAGATGGTCGAGTGTTGCCCAAAGGCTCAGAGGCCTGAAGAAATGCTACCTGTGAGTGTGTGTGTGTGTGTGTGTGTGTGTGTGAGGATGATTTATGATGACATGCATCAGATAAGATAGAGAGTGTGTGTGTGTGTGTTTACTGCATTTCTCAAACTCCTGTCGAGTCTTGTTTGCTTGCAGCGTCACATTCTTCCACAGTTCTCGAGAAACTCTGATAGTTAGTGTCTACGATACGATACGATGTTTATGCCAAGTCAAACAAAACAAAGACGACAGTGTAAATTACACTGAATTACATAGCATGAACATTAACTAGCAGGATCATT